>NC_073313.1:307647350-307912350 GCF_027595985.1 Sorex araneus | reverse complement strand
CCAACCATACAAAAAACACACTATTGGTCAGTGACCATTGAAATAGTACCCTTAGTGTTTGATCATTGTATGACTGAAACTCAAGCATGAAAGTTTTATAACTATAGTTCACGGTGATTCAATAAATAAGTAAATAAAAATTAAAAAAAAATAGTACCCTTAGTCTCACATGGTGCCAGAGAATTGATGGCCCAGAGATCTAGCCACTGTGTTCTCCGAGCTGGTCTGGAAGATTCCAGAGGGAGGGATGAGGCTGGGTTGGCTGAGAGATAATTGGAGAATGAAACCCTCAAAACCCTCAGCTTTCTATCACTCACCCACCTTGACCCTTGACATCATACCTGCAGATTCCTCCTTTCTTTCTTTCTTTCTTTCTTTCTTTCTTTCTCTTTCTTTTCTTTCTTTCTTTCTTTCTTTCTTTCTTTCTTTCTTTCTTTCTTTCTTCTTTCTTTCTTTCTTTCTCTCTTTCTCTCTTTCTCTCTCTTTCTTTCTTTCTCTCTTTCTTTGTTTCACTCTTTCTCTCTCTTTCTCTCTTTCTTTCTTTCTCTCTCTCTCTTTTTCTTTCTTTCTTTCTTTCGCTTTCTTTCTTTCTTTCTTTCCCTCTTTCTTTCTTTCTTTCTTTCTTTCTTTCTCTTTCTTTCTCTCTCTTTTCTTTCTCTTTCTTTCTCTCTTTTCTTTTTCTTTCTTTCTTTCTTTCTTTCTTTCTTCTCTCTCTCTTTCTTTCTTTCTTTCTCTTTCTTTCTTTCTTTCTTTCTTTCTTTCTTTCTTTCTTTCTTCTTTCTTTTCTTTCTTTCTCTCTCTCTCTCTTTCTTTCTTTCTTTCTTTCTTTCTTTCTTTCTTTCTTTTCTTTCTTTTCTTTCTTTCTTTCTTTCTTTCTTTCTTTCTTTCTTTCTTTCTTTCTTTCCTTCTGCTTTTTGGGACACTCCTGGCGATGCACAGGGTTACTTCTGGCTCTGCACTCAGGAATTACTGCTGGTGGTGCTCAGGGGACCATATGGGGATTCTGGGAATCAAATCCGGGTTGGCCACATGCAAGGCAAATGCTCTACCTGCTGTGCTATCACTCCAGCCATCCTCCTCCTTTTTAAAACCTTTTCAAAACCACATCTTTTTTTTCTTCTTTTTTTGGGTCATACCCGGCCATGCACAGGGGTTACTACTGGTTCTGCACTCAGGAATTACTCCTGGCGGTGCTCAGGAGTACCATATGGAATGCTGGGAATCAAACCAGGTGTCAATGGCCTTTAAGGAAAACTCCCTACCCGCTGTGCTATCGCTCCAGCCCCTCAAAACCACATCTTTGCTTTTTCTGCAGATCATAGAATCTATCCCTTGTAACTCTATGACCAACATTAATTCTACATTTTATGTCACCTGTTAATATTTTATTACCAATGAGCTGGTTATTTTATTAATGAGATGAATCATTTTTGTACTCCTGCATGTTTGCCCCAGTGATTGATGGAAAAGCACCTACTTGAAGGACTGGGACCAGCATCTGAAATCTTTAAGTTGCTATATCACTTAACAACCACTAGATGGCAGACAGATCCGAATCCACCAAACCAGAGCTCCGGGATCTCGGAAGACTGGCACAGGGAGATGGGCACAGCGACGGAGAGTGGCCCATTGTCTACAGGGACCATGAGTTCTGAGCGTGTGACAGGAAAATTCTAGGAGTGGCTGTCATAATGTAAGTTTTAGGGGGAAATTTCGCTCCCTTTATCACTGTGACTAGAAAGCCAGTCCCGGCTGTGAAGTGACTTGGTGTGCGCCACTCCCCCCACCCCTCCCCCGCCCCGCCCGGCCCCAACTCCCCGCACGTGCCCACAGCAGAGAGATACCGCTCTGAGAGTCTTTTGAAGAAAGGATCGATAGAGTCAATTAAAGCGAAGTCAGAGGATGGGGCATTAGGTGGGAGTATAAAGAGACACAGGGACCTTCCTCTCCCCATAGGCACCCACCCAAGAGAGGCCTGTGAGGACAAGGGGAGGGAGGGGCTCCTGCTGACAGGAAGTGGATAAGTGATCCTGCAGGACTTTGATTTTCACTCTCCAGCCTCCCAGAGGGTGAGAATCCCATGTGAGGTGTGAGCCCCCCAGCCTGTGTTCCTGTGAGGGAGCCTGAGGTGAGGTTTCACACCCCTGGATCCTCTGTGCAGGATCAGCCCCAGGGGTGCCTCAGGGAGGTGGGGGGTCTTTGCTGCCCCGACTGCAGAGGAAAGGATTCATCCTCAGCTTATTGGCTGCAAGTCTGACATCGCCTTCAGGATGAAGATCTTTTTTTTTTTCCTTTTTTGGGTCACACCCGGTGATGCACAGGGGTTACTCCTGGCTTTTCACTGAGGAATTATTCCTGGTGGTGCTCAGGAGACCATATGGGATGATGGGAATCCAACGCGGGTTGGCCACGTGCAAGGCAAAAGCCCTACCCACTGTGTCATCGCTCCAACCCCTTCAGGATGAAGATCTTGATCTGTTTTGATTTCTGATCAGAAATCATCAGACTGGATGTCGAGCCTGCCTGGTATTGATGCTGGGGGTGTCCCGTTTGATGCCCATGGGGACAGTGAGTGTCCTCTCTCTAGTCCCCCTTGCTCTATCCCAGGAGAAGGTCACAGTCTCTAGCACTGTCAGCCTGAATATGATCCTAGTATGAAAATTCTTTTTTTTTTTTTGCTTTTTGGGTCACACCCAGCGATGCTCAGGAGTCACTCCTGGCTTTGCACCCAGGAATTACTCCTGGCAGTGCTTGGGGGACCATATGGGATGCCAGGGATCGAACCCAGGTTGGCCGTGTGCAAGGCAAATGCCCTACCTGTTGTGCCATCACTCCGGCCCCCCTAGTATGAAATTCTTCTGAACTCCAGCATCTACATCTTCACAGTCCCAACTGGACATGGTCCCATCTAGGGGTGGGCAGTGAGTCTGAGAGATGACATCTCACCACCAGGAGAGACACCTCCTCCGAGCCAGGGGACACCTGCCTCCCTGTCCTGCTGCTCCTGCCGGGGCTGCTGTGGTATCTGGGATGCTCTCATGGCCCCCACACCAGGCTCACATCTACCCCATCCCAGACTACCCTTCCCAGACCTTTTCACCTCCTCCACCTGCACCCCCAGGGCTTCTCCTCTGCATCCCTGGTGGACACTCCAATGTATCATCTCCAGATCCCTGTCCTGACCTCACAGGCCCCAGTTCACCCTGCTGCACAGATTGTGCAGGTCATGAAAAGCCTGGCCCCTGATTTCTCCATTTCCTGTCCTTTGTTACTCCTCTTTCTAACTCTGATCCACGAATCCCTGTGTAGGGTTGCTGTAGGTAGGTGTGGCCATGGGAAGCAGAAAGTAGAGATTGAGTAAAAGCTTGTCTGTGGACTATAGCAGTAGTACCTTCATGCAAGGTAGAGAGTTTGCCTTGCATGATGCCAAGCAAGGTTAGATTCCTGGCATCCCATACGATCACCCAAATTGCCAGGAGTAATTCCTGAGCACAGATCCAGGAGTAACCTATGAACATCGCAATGTGTGACCCAAAAACCTAAAGCAAAAACACCCCCCAAAAAACAGTAAAAGCTTGTCCATGGTCCATTGAGAACAGAATCCTGATTGTATAAAGAACAATGGCAGCGGGGCAGGAGATCTCTCCTCACCTGAGCCAGGGATGAGGTGGGAAATGGCATTGCGGGGGGAGGGGGGGTCCTGTCAGGGACCTGTCCTGACTGACAGCACCACTGGGAGACACCCCACAAGACTGTGCTGAGAGGAACCGTCTCCCTCTAGAGTCCATGACAACTGCAGGGCTCCTCTGTCACCTGCCGCTACATAGGGACCCCATGACCCCCTGGGACTTGACTCTTCAGAAAGGGGAAGGTTCCTGCTTGGCCGAAGGTCATGGGGGTGGGACTCATATATCCCGATGCCACGTGCTGTGGCGGGGAGGGGTGACAGAGCTGTGAACACGTTTCTGGGGTTCCAGATTCAGGGTCTTGCCCTCGAATGAACAAGCAGCAGTGCAGGTGCAGACATGGCACTCATCACTAGACACCGGGAATGTCTCCTACCCTCACCCAGTACTGCACCCAGAACCAGTCAGAGGGGGAGTCTCTGCTGGAGGACAACGCTTCACCCCTCTCCAGCTCTAACACCCCATGGTGGTCTCCGCCTCAAGCCCCAGTGGTGTCCCTCTATGCCGTGAGCTCTCTAATGACTTGATCTGTTTTGTCATGCAATGACTGTGCAGATGATACAATGACCTTCCTGCTTTTGAAAAATTAAATCACTGTGAGATAGAATGTTATAAAACTGTTTATGATTGGGTTCCAGTCATACAATGTTCCCTCCACCAGTGTAATTTCCCAGCACCAATGTCCCTAGTTTCCCTCCCCCATGCCATTATGCCTTTGTCTTCTATCATCCTGAATGAGTCACAGGTCCCAACTCTGGGTGCTCAGAGACGCTGGTTTTTAGAAACTGGATGATGTTTGTGATGAAGAATTAATTGGTGGAGAAATACACAAGGTTATGTGAGCATTTGCTCTAGTTAGACTGTGTTGTATCCCATCCATATACACAATCATCTGATCATCTCATAAGAGAGTAAATACCACAGGTACCAGGGGGAAAGGCATAAACTGCAGTCTAACGAGGTCTTGGTGCATGAAAATGAGTCTGTATTAAGCCTTTCTTTTTTTTTTTTTTTGCTTTTTTTGCGTCACACCCGGCGATGCCCAGGGGTTTCTCCTGGCTTTGCACTCAGGAATTACTTCTGGCGGTGCTCAGGGGATCATATGGGATGCTGGGAGTAGAACCCAGGTTGGCTGTGTGCAAGGCAAATGCCCTACCCGCTATACTAACGCTCCAGCCCCTGTATTAAGCTTTTCTGAGTGTGAAGGAAAATACTGACATCTGGGCAAGATGGAAGTGTTGCTACAATCATGCACACTGAGGGAGAGTGCTGGATCAGCTGCTGGCAAGGCAGAAACTATCTAGTCATTTAGTCACCAATGATGACATCCATGCATTTACGACTCTTTTCTCAGTGCATCTCCTCCTGGGAGTAATGACAGTTTCTCATAATGAGAACGACAGGATGTCAGAGCAAGGAAGAGAACCCATGGCCTCAATTATAGCCACAGGTGTCAAGTCAAAGATCTCTGCAGAGTTTCTTAGCATGACTGTGACACTGTGATGTGACACTGTGACACTGTGATCTGGGAGGCAGAGAGAGCAAGAAGCTGTGTCCTGACTCTCAGTCCCAGAGGATACGCCCTTCTGTGCTCACACTGGGGCCCTCCTGGGGCCCAGGGAAGAGCATGTTCTCTGTGGGCAAAGTTCTGCTTCCCCACAGGGACCCACACCCCTGACTTCCCTGCAGCTGGGCTGGTCCACACACACACCCTCCCCACTCTGCCTGCCCAGCCTGCCCAGCCCCCTCTCATTTGCAAGTGCTCAGAGCTCATGCCTGGACACTCAATAATAGTCTGTGTCCCCCTGCAGAGTCAGTCTCTGCCACACCCAGAGTGGACATGAGGGCCCCTGTGCAGCTCCTCAGCTTCCTGCTGCTCTGGCTCCCGGGTAAGAAGGGAAATGAGGGTTTACTGGACCTAATACTACCTGGGCATCAGGGAGAATGATTTAAACTAAGATGAATGGCAACAATGTGTGTTTCTATTTTCAATCCCAGGTGCCAGGTGTGTTATTCAGGTGACCCATTCTCCATCCATGTCTGCATGTCTGGGAGAGAAAGTCACCATCACTTGCAAGGCTACTCAGAGCATTAGCAATTGGTTGGCCTGGTATTAGAAGAAACCAGGGAAAGCTCCCAGGCTCCTGATCTATTTGGCAACCAATTCAGGACAAGGCATTCCTCCTCGGTTCAGTGGCATTGGAACTGGGACAGATTACACTCTCACCATCAGCAACCTGAAGCCTGAGGATGCTGCCACTTATTACTGTCAACAGCATGAGAGTTACCCTCTCACACTGATACAGGCCAGAACATAAACCCCCAGAGAGCAGCTGTGTGAGGCTGGGCTGGCCCAGCTGCTCCTCCTGGTGCCTTCCCTGCTGAGAGTGTTAGATACAGCCACATGGAGATTTCACAGAAAGGTTGTGAGGGATGTCACAAGGAGGTTCCTGACACCCCAATTCTCTTCCCCTATCTTCATTCCAGGAAGACAGACATGTTCATTCTGCAGATGTAATCTTTAATAAGCAATAGAGTTTATTAAAGATGAGAAACCTGGTTCTAATATCAGTTAGGGTTGATGCAAAGGAAAAAAGGACTCCAGATAAATTCAAACAAGGCTTAATATTAGCATTTATCTATGTACAAAATTATGTTCTCTATGATATTTAGCAATGCACAGGTCGGAGATATCCTACAGAAGGTAAGGCAGGTGTCTTGCATGTGGCTGGGTTCTATAGTACCCTGGCCTGTCATGAGTAACCACTGAACACAGAGCCAGGAAAATGAGGGGTTTGGAAGAAAACTACAAGGAAAGAAGGAAAGAAAGAAAGAAAGAAAGAAAGAAAGAAAGAAAGAAAGAAAGAAAGAAAGAAAGAAAGAAAGAAAGAAAGAAAGAAAGAAGAAAAGAAAGAGAAAAAGGGGGAGGAAGGGAGAGAGGGAGGAAGGAAGGAAGGAAGGAAGGAAGGAAGGAAGGAAGGAAGGAAGGAAGGAAGGAAGGAAGGAAGGAAGGAAGGAAGGGAGGAAGGAAGGAAATAAAGTGGAAGTGGAGATGAGGGGATAGGAGGGAAGGGAAGGGGAAAGGACAGGAAGAAGAGGGAAGGGAAGAAGAAAAATAGAGAAAAAACAAGTCATAGGAAGCCCCCGAGTGCCACCACTGAGTCCTGCACACTGAATAAGAGCTTCAGGCACAGAGTCCTTCCTTCCCCAGGGTCCAAACCAAAGGCACAGGCTTCAGTCACACAGCTGCAGGGCATTTTTTGGATTTTCTTCACTATTTGGGTGGGGAATGACAGTCAGGGCTGCAGGACTGCAGGGCACCAGGAAGCCTAACAGGGCCCCTCCCCAAACCAGCCCCACAGGCAAACAGGCCTAAGCAGAGGCACAAGCCAAGGAGACAGAAATGAAATTTGGGGATTTTCCTAACAAAACATGGGGTCACCTGTTGGAACAATAGTGTTCATGTACTGATTAAGCTATTTGTTAGAGTCTGCTGCCTTCTTGTATAGTTAAAGAAAGTATCATCCACACACTGTGGAACCAAGGAAGGGTTGAAAGTTTGTAAGATTTAGACCCTAAAATTTTAAGTTCAATAATCTGCACTGGTTATGGAGCCCCCTGAGACACTCTGGGGTGAATCCCTAACATACACTGGGATTAATGACCCTGGGTTTGCTATGACAAAAAGCACCCCCTGCACTGACCTCCAGAGTGACAATTTGCTCCAGTGTGATATATGGCTGTAACTGACTTCAAACATTTTCGATGCATGTATAATCCTCCTGTTTCTTTAAATATAGTCAAATGTAGTTCAACTTGCATGATCTTAATTAACACTTTGGGATGTAGTTTGGGAGTACAAATGCAACATCAGTAAAAAGCGAATTTTTTTTGTTGTTGTTCTGTGTCAAACTCCTTTAACATATGTCATCATGGATTCAATTAATTAGGCTCCAGGAAAGGCAATTCCAAATTCTTGATTATAACAATGTAAAACTATTAACCAGATTACAACAGAAACAGAGAAATTTGACTCTGTCATGTCCATTCTGGGCTGGAGCAATAGCGCAGCAGGTAGGGTGTTCACTGTGCAGAAGGCCAACTCGGGTTTGATTCTTCCACCCCTCTTGGAGAGCCCGGCAAGCTGCCAAGGTATCTCACCCTCACGAAGAGCCTTGCAAGCTACCCGAGGTGTATTAAATATGGAAAAAACAGTAACAACAAGTCTCACAATGGACACGTTACTGGTGCCACTCAAGGAAATAGATGAGCAGCAGAATGATAGTGACAGTAACAGTGACATGTCCATTCTAAATGTTGAGGCTTGGGGCCAGAGCCATATCACAGCAGGTAAGACATTTTCCTTGCACATAGTTGACTTGGATTCGAGTTCTGGCATCTTATATAGTCCCCCGAGCACCACCATGAGGGATTCTAGTGTGCATAGCCAGGAGTCAGCCCGGAGCATCTTCAGGAGTGAATCCCCCTCCCCCAAAACAAGGAAGTTGAGACTAAGCACATCAGAATCAGGAGATTCTCACATGGAATATATGAGACACAGATTTTTCTGAAAATTGCTTGGATGAAGTTGACCTACACATATATTTACATGGCTAGACCACCTGATAAATCAGAAATATACTAATTGTGAGAGAACAGTGAGGGGGCCAGAGTGATAGTGCAGTGTTTAAGGTGATTGCCTTGCATGCAGCATCTCAATGGTCCCCCAAGTACTGCTAGGAGTAGTTCCTGAGTGAAGAGCCAAGAGTAATCCCTGAGCACTGCTGAGTGTGGTCCCCAAGCAAGCAAACAAAACCATAAACCAGAATAAAAAAAACATTGACACACATCTGTGTCACCCACAGTTAGACTGAGAAGTGTTTCATCTTAACCACTACCATCCAGGCTAAGTCAATGTTTCCACTATTTTTCATAGACTAGAAGACACATTCATCACTTTGTTCAAGAAAAGTGACTCCTTCCTTAAGGTCTTTTCACACCAGTGCACCCCCGTGTATTTGCATGCTGTCCCCGGGGGAGGGTCTGTATTGGACAGTCTCACATAAGAGTCAGCTCTATCTGGCTTTCAGCTATCAGGTCTTCTCAGATCAACTCTCAAAATGAGGTTCCCTGCTCAGTTTCTGGGTCTGCTGATGTTCTGCATCCCAGGTAAGGGGAGCAGGGACAAGAGAAAGAATGGGTTCAGGACGGGGGTTGGGGGTGCCCACTGGTCTCTTTGTGTGTTCTATATGTGTGTCTGACTGTGTGAGAGAGAAACATCAGGAAAGTGGAGATGGCCCAGGGAAGGTGTAGAGGCCTGTTTCATCATCCCTAAGGTCTCTTCACTATGGTGACATCATACTGGTGTAGGAGTATAAATCTTTCAAGTAATGACATTCTTAGAATACAATATTTTATCTAAAATAAATTGCAGAATGGAAGCAATATAATTGACCTGATGGTTGTATATAATCTTACAATTTTAACAATCAATTTTCCAGGATCCAGAAGTGATGTCGTGATGACACAAAGTCCACTCTCCCTGTCCATTGTCAAGGGACAACCAACCTCCATCTCCTGCACATCTAGTGAGAGCATCACAAGCAGTGCAGGAAACACCTATCTGAGCTGGTACCATCAGAAGCCAGGCCAACCCCCAAGGCTCCTGTTCTATAAAGTTTCTAACCGATGGACTGGGGTCCCAGACAGGTTCAGTGCCAGTGGGTCAGGAACAAAATTCACTCTTCAGATTAGCAGGGTGGAGCCTGAGGATGTTGGCGTTTACTACTGCAATCAAGCTACAAAGGATCCTCGCACAGTGATATAGCCCCGAACAAAAACCTCCCTGCCTGGCCTGCCCCAGATGGCCACACGAGTTCTTTGCTGGTGAGCAGACAGCAGAGTCTCTGAGTCAGTGAGAGGAAGGCATTGGGAGTCTCAGGGGAGGAGACTGCAGCTGTGGGTCTGGCCCAGGAGAGCCCCTGCTGTACTGCAGACACCCCACATTAGGGCCTGGTCAGAGGCACAGGCCTGGCCTGGCAAAGCAGCAGGTATGCAGGGGGCTGTGCTGTGAATGAGCAGTTGCAGTGAACTGACAGCTGATGGGCAACCCCACTTCACCCTCCCAGTTTTGCCCACATTGAAAGTGATATATTACTATCAAAGTATCAGATTATTGACACAACATTTTCAAGACTTTAAGGCATAATGTAATTTACTATGAAATGTACATTTTTGTAATAAAGTGCATCATATGAGTCAAAGAAATCACAACAGGTGAGGTGCTTGCCTTGTATGTGGTCAACATATTTTACATTACTGGAACCCCATAATTTTTCTTCTGGAGTGATCTCTAAGCCTGGAATAAGTCCTGAGCACTGCTCTGTATGGCCTCAAAGTAACAAATGAAAAAACTAAGAAACAAAAATACAAACAAAAAAAAGTAGCTTCACTTCTCCCCCATCACAGGCTGCCCTTCCCAATCCCTCTAACTTCCTCCACCTGCACCTCCAGGGCTTCTCCTCTGTGTCCCTGATGGAGACTCCAGTGTGTCAGCTCCGACTCCCTGTCCTGAACTGACAGGCCCCAGTTCATCCTGCTCACACAGGGGTCCTTGTACCTTCAGAGTTGGGCGCCTGTTTATCTCATTCCTGCCCAAGGTCACCCCTAGTTCTCACTCATTTCCTTGGATTCCTGTGCAAGACCCTCTTGGTGAGTGGGCTCCTGGGAAGCAGAATGGAGAGTAGGAGTTTCTCTGACACTTGCTCACTGGGGCAGACACAGTCCTCCAAAGTCGAATGCTTGTAGCAAGAGGAACAATGGGGCAGGCAGGGAACCTTCCTCACTGGTATCCCATGGGAAGCTGGCAATGGACTGAGGGGGGTTTTGTCCCCAGGCTGACCCTGAGTCCCCTGTGCTGCTCCTGAAAATTCACTTGGTGGACACTGTCCCTAAGCTCAGGTCTGAATAGACCCATGTCCTCTAATTCCTGCCCAATACCTGCTGAGTCCCAGGATTACAGAATCCCCAGGTCACTCTGAGCCTGGAGTGGTTCAACTCCCCGCTGGCTTACAGAGACCCCTGTGTGGGGACCTGCCCTTCATGATGCTGGTCTGGGTGTTGAATGGGCCAGAGGCATGGGAACACTCTGGTTTATCACATTCAGACAAAGGTGTAAAATATAAACCCACCCATTATAAGAACT
This sequence comes from Sorex araneus, assembly GCF_027595985.1. Taxonomy (NCBI): domain Eukaryota; kingdom Metazoa; phylum Chordata; class Mammalia; order Eulipotyphla; family Soricidae; genus Sorex; species Sorex araneus. Next base: position 307,901,460 of record NC_073313.1, on the reverse strand, counting down.
ATTATTTTCATATCTAGTTATATAGAAATCAACAGCCTAACCCCCTTCTTACTTCCAGAGAAACATCTGATTAATGTTCAGTAACTGTCCAGGAACAAAGTCATTCATCCCCAACAGCAAAGGAAAGTCTCCTGGCCCTGTTGGCACAGGCAGCAATCTTACTACAAAGACTAGAGCATGGGACAATGTTTACACTTGCTTCATGGTGTTTGTCCTTCATTTCTCTGATGCAGTGAAAACATTGCAGATCCCAAGAAAGCATAAGGATTCTTTTCATGCCCGTCAGATAGAGGCACTTTGTTCATGTACTGGAAGAAACATTTATCAGGGCAGTTTACAACTCCCACCTTGTGATTGTTTCATTTGGTCTCTTGTAGTTATCTTGTAACTATAGGGACCTCATAAATGAGGTGATGATCATGGCCTAGGGCAGTGGGTGCTCAAATACTCACATATGCAACATGGCAAAGACAGAGCTGCCCACATGGGCAATAGACTCTTAGTCATATGAAGAAATTTATTAGGAAAGACAGTGGTTAAATAAAAGCTGAGAGAGGATGCCTCCATGGCCCAGGTGGGTGGAATGAGCATGGGAAGTTCCTCTGATTAACGGTTGGCAGACTGCTTGTCCTCGTGTTGCTTATTGCTTCCTAAAATCACATGGTTATCTGGGAAATATCTACAACAGAGTTGTATAGTGCATAGCACAAGAAATTGATGCAGTTAAGTAAGTCATGGCTTCCTAGTCTTAAATTACACTAAATTCAAATGTTAAATTACTGAGTTGCATTTCAAGTCTCTCCAATGTAATCGTCTGTAGAGTCAGTCACACACTGGAAAAGCATGATCACAATCTCATGATCAAAATCACTCAGGACCAGTGATGTAGAGGACCATTTATGAGTCCCTGGGGTTTAATCGTAAAACACTAAGAATGCATTATGGGTCATTCTTGGTAGATTTGTCCCCCTAGGTGTCTCATGGATTCATAGGGACAATCCTCACTGGGCTTGGTCTCGAGCTCATGGCTCTGTAGCCTCCTCAGTGGTGAATCCACTGTGTTTCTCAGAGCTGGTCTGGGTTATCCTGGAGGAGGAATGAGGCTGGATTAGCCGCTCTAGAGAGGAGCCAGGAGCCCTCTGCTTTCTGCCATCCCACCCGCATGTGTTCCATTCTCATTATAGGCTCCTCCTTATTTCTGGGACTCTCATGCCTTTCACAAATAACATCTGAACATATCCTGGCATCTCACTCCCAAGATCTTGCCTATTTGTGCCTGACTTCTCCTCTAAACTCCGGTCACCTCGAACATGACAATAGAAATTGGAAATGTTCCCACAGGATAAGGACTGAGTGACAAAAGCAGTTGCGGATATGCATGATAACTCCTCAGTATCTGTGTTACAAATCATAATGCACAAAAGGAGGAAGAGAGAGAGGGGAGAGAGAGAGAGAGAGAGAGAGAGAGAGAGAGAGAGAGAAATAAAAGTGCCTGTCACAGAAACAGGGTGGGAGTGGGAATCAGGAGGGAAAAATAAAAAGAGAGGAGAAAAACCACTATCTGACCAATTTATTAGGAATATGAACACTTTGTTTTCTCACTTTGTTGTGTGTAACTTCCCTTTAGGAAAAAGCCCAAGGTGTAGATAAAACCCCTGGGTAAAACAGTTTAGATCTGAGAGTATATAACCAAGCACACAAAAATGTACTCAAACAGTGTAAGTGCACCTGAAAATGTTAGAGTAAACAGTTTAGTGTCTTTGAGTTGTAAGGGCACCAAACAGAGAGTGTGTGTGTTTGTCCAGACTTTATGCTTGAAGGTTCCTGCTGATTGGCTCTGAGACAGTCCAGCTTCTTCACTGAAGGTGGAGGTGCTCACTCACTGTCCTTAATGTCTCTGCCGATCAATGGTTCACATGTTGGGACCCAGGATGCAATGACTTTTCATTGAATACGTGGTTTCCTCTGAACTCCCTGGGAGTGCTCAGGTCACATTAAATCTTGCACAGTCCTTGTATGTGTGATTGTTTACCGCTTGTTTGTCTGTTTCTTTCATTCTCAGCAACTGACACTGATGAACTGAGGTTGAAGGTGACCATCTGATTGGCTTTAGAGAGGTACACTTTTGTATGCTCTGGGTTACTGATAGACTTCACAGTATCTGTTCCAAAGGCTTGGGGAAAGTCTCTTTAAAGTGCAGCAGCACAAAGATAAACTGAAACCTATTAAGTTGCTGTATCAAGCAATGGCCACGAGATGGCAGACAAACCCCACACGTGACAAAAGAGACCCTGAATCCTAGAAACCCTGAGACAGTAACAGGTCCATTGTCAGCAGGGACATGGCTGTGCTGGGAAAGTATGAAAGCTGTTAGAGTGTGAGTTGTAGCCAGATTTTCACCCTTTCTTGGTGTGAGGATAGAAGTCCTGTCCTGCCGCTCTGATATGGACTTTTTATACCCCTTCCAGTGCTCATAATTAGACTTAAGTTCCTCTGTGATGTATCAGAGATAGAGCAGTAGAGTCACTTAAGGGAAAATGAGCTCACAGGATGGAGATTAGATGGAAGTTTAGTGTCATTAGAGAACAGCGTCCCCACCCCCCTGGCAGTCCCCACAGTCACAATTTCAAGAGCTTCTGAGAACAAGGGGAGGGAGGGGCTCCTGCTGAGAGAAGGAGGGTCTCACAGGAAGTGACCCTGAGGGACCTTGACCTTCACTCTCCAGCCTCCCAGAGTCTGAGAATCCCAAGCATGTGGTGTGAGCCCCCAGCCTGTGTGTTCCTGTGAGGGAGCCTGAGCTGAGGCTTCACAACTGGCACGCTCTGAGCAGGGTCGGCCTCAGCGGCGTCCGGAGAATTTAGTCCTGAGGCAACTTTCCCCCTTTTTCTTCTTCTATTCTGACTGCTGAGGAGAACTTAGAAATCATCCTTACTTTGTCAGACAACAACTTGTTGTTGAAACTGCTGGTTGTTTAATTTCGACCAGAAATCCATCAAACTGAATGAACTATCACCTTGATAGATATGTTTTGGGTGTCCTTATGCTGTTCCACTCAGAAGCCATGAGGAACACAATGCGACCCACCTCCAGCAGCCATGGCTGTTCCCAGAGAAGGTCAGTGTCCCTGCAGAGCATCAGGATTGAATCTAGCTCTGAAGCTTCTGCTCAGCCCATCTCCCACCCCCAGGCTCTTCAGGATGGTGACAGCTGCTCTGTCCCCTCCTCACCATCAGAGGAAGCTGCCACAGGACCTCAAACAACCTCTGTGTGCTAATCTCCCATCTCCTTCTATTGTGGTGGAATGCGAAGTCTTAGGATTCTGTGACAACATGATTGTGTGAACTCCCTGGAGTCTCATCCTCCTTCTCCCCCAACCCTTCCCCTGGCCATCAGAACCACCTCGGGGAAGCTCCTCTGGAGCAAATAGTGCAGGCAAAAGTGTGTATCTTATCTGAGCTGCTCTTCTAGTACAGACACCATGTTTACCAGGCTTCACTCTCCTCTGGTGTCCTTTGTAACTGAGGTCTTATTCTATCCCATCCTGCTACTAGCAACCCTTATTCTGCCCTGTCTCAGTGAATCCCTTTGTAAGATTGTCCTCTGGTAGTGAGCTGCTAGAAATCATAAAGTAGGAATTGGGTAGAAGTTTGTTCATATGGTCACCTGTGGTCCAGTGAGAGCAGAACCCTAGCAGCCTTAAAAACCAATGATGGATTGGGGGGGGTGTCATGGTGCAGGGGGTGATCTCTCCTGCCTTAATCAGGTGTGAGGCCTCAAATGTCTCTGGAGGGTCCTGTAAGGGGGCCCTGCAGAACGTGAGGCTCCCTGTGTTGCCCCTGTCTGACAAAAGCACAGGGGAAGGCCCCAGTCACAGGCTGATCACTGGGAGGAAACCCGTCTCCATTAGAATCTATGATCACTGTAGGGCTCCCCTGAGACGTTCTGTGTTACCTTCCATGGATCTCTGACCCGCCAAGGACTCTGGATTCCTCAAAAACAGAAAGCCACCAGCTGGGCCAGCAGTTCATGGAGGAGAGTCCTCAGATATCAAGAAGCTTAAATTCAATGATGTGGATCATCTGTGAGCCTTTCAATATTTTGCTGGTGTGCACTCCGAGAGGCATTCTACTTAAAGAAGAAACAGTGATTGAATGAGGGTTTGGTGGTGGGGTTGGGGAAATCAGCACTAGAGACTTTACTGACTCATTTCACCCAGCACTCTACGCTCACCAGCTCATTGGGTATTAGTCCCTGTCAGAGCCTGGAACCCAGGTTGGGCACTCCCTCATGCCCACTTTGATGCTGACTTCTAAAACCTGCATGTCATTTCTCTGTGGGATTGTATCCTAAAATTACTTGAGTCCCAATGCCTTGCACCTGGGCTTGCTGAGAACTGCCCCAAATTAGAAGACATTGTGGAAAGATAGTACATTGTGTAAGATGTTTGCCTTTCATGTGGCCATTCCTGTTTCAATCTTTGGTATCCCATAGTGTACCCCACACCTCCACCACCGAGCCCTGCCAGGAGTGATTCCAAAGTATAGTGCCAGTAATAAGCACTGGAAACTGCTAGGTGTGGTCAAAACCCAAAATAAATGAATAAATAAATAAATAAATAAATAAATAAATAAATAATAGAGATGTGTGATATAGGATGTGAGCTGAAGGAGCACAGTGCATTCAAGGGGAATTTGGTGGAGGCAACTCCTCTCATTTATCCCTTCTGGACTAATTTCCATCTTGGCAGCTTAGAAGGGAATCTTTCAGGGAAAGAGGGACTCAAAACATGGAAGACTGTCCAAAGAGAAAGGAGTGCATGTAGTTGGTTTTGGGAAGGCAGAGAGCCTCTCTAAACATGAAGAACAAACCTCATAATCTGAGTCTGAGTTGGAAGTGGGGAGACTGTCTCTCAGGAATGTATTTGGACACAGGCTTGTTAAAAACGGCCCCACATGTTTTCTCCTGTTAATATACAATGTTTCTGGTTGGTCCTGGTGACATATCTAAAACCGATAATACCATGATATCAAAGCTAAATGAAAGATCCTATGCCCTCAATTTGATCCAAAGATGTGAAAGTAAAGGAGTCTACAATTTCTGAGAATGTATATTTGGCTGTGGTCTGACAGCTCCTGTCCCTGGAAAAAGAGAACAAGAAGCCATGTTCTAACTCTCAGGAGACCAGAGGACCCACCATCCTGTGCTCACACTGGGGCCATCCTGGGGCCCAGGGAGGAGCATGTTCTCTTTGGGCAAAGTTCTGCTTCCCCACAGGGACCCACACCCCTGACTTCCCTGCAGCTGGGCTGGTCCTCACACACACCGTCCCCCCTCTGCCTGCCCAGCCCACCCAGCCCCCTCTCATTTGCAAGTGCTCAGAGCTCATGCCTGGACACTCAATAATAGTCTGTGTCCCGTTGCAGGGTCAGTGTCTGTCACACCCATAGTGGACATGAGGGCCCCTGTGCAGCTCCTCAGCTTCCTGCTGCTCTGGATCCTGGGTAAGGAGGGACATGAGGCTTTACTGGACCTAGTGCTACCAATGCTTCAGGGAAGATAATTTAAAGTAAAATGAATGGTGGTGATGATGTGTGTTTCTATTTTCAACCCAGGTCCCAAGTATGATATCCAGATGACCCAGACTCCATCCATGTTTGCATCTCTGGGAGAGAAAGTCACCATCACCTGAAAGGCCAGTCAGAGTGAGCAGTTATTTTGCCTGGTATCAGCAGAAACCAGGGAAGGCTCCCAGGCTCCTGATCTATGATGCAACCAATTTGAAACCAGACATCCCTCCCCGGTTCAGTGGTAGTTGATCTGGGCCAGATTTCACTCTCACCATCAGCAGCCTTAAGCCTGAGGATGCTGCCACTTATTACTGTCAAAAAAGTAATTCTTACCCTTCCACAGTGATACAGGTCAGAACATAAGCCCCCAGGATCAGCTGTGTGAGGCTGGGCTGCCCCAGCTGCTCCTCCAATTTCCTTCCCAGCTGAGGGTGTGTCAGTGCAGCTAGCCTGTGTGTGATGGACAATTCTGGCACATGTTGAAGAAACTTTTTAGGCTCCATTATTCTCCCTCTCCTCTCAGAAGCACAGACATAACAACAGATCTGCTGATTGAATTTGTAGAGATTATTTTCTTGAAGTAAGTAGGTGACAGTGTCATTCAGAGTTCATATGTACTGACCTGGTCACTCTAGAAGTCCTATAGACCATGTTTTATAAGATATCTTTTAATAATCACACATATTGCCACCCCAGTTGTGAGGACAGGTGAGCAGCTTCATAGCCTCACACTGAGGGCGTCTCACAGGGAGCATCCTCCCCTACCATGATGTCCTGGCTGATGTGGGCCAGAGGGAGAGACTGTGTCTCACCAGGGGACAAACTCTCACAATTTTGCAGTGGGGGAGTAGGAGGGGGTGTGAAATCCAGTCCCTTCAATGAGGGATACTGAAATTTTAATGGGAAATGAAATAATTTTAGGGACAGGAACTGTGGTATACTATCATGGATACCCTTGAAGTTGTAAAGTGCTGTAAACAGCATTTAGAGGTGTGAGTGGGAGGGGGGAGGAAATTCAGGCATGTCAGGGATCATAAAGAAAAGGAAAATGTCAACACCTGTATTTAGCCCAAAGTCTTATACTGAGGCCTTGTGGGAAATACCCTGGATCACAGTTCCTGAGCTTCCCTGAACAGCCAGGCCTTGACGTTTTCAGAGGGAATGGAAATCTATGGAAATAATTATTATCTTTGGAAACTCCATATTATTGATGATATTTGTCCAGTCTTGTTGGCCAAAAGCCCACCATTTATCTACAATATTGATTTTCCTTGCATCTGAATCCCAAGAATGGGAACATAAAATATGGGGCAACATGGTGGAAATATTTTGACCTTTTTTCAAAAGACAGACGCCCAGATCCGCATTCCACATTTTGTTTTTACTTTCCCTCAGCTCAGACCCACCACTCAGAGCCTTTGCCAAACTGGTCCCGCCTGTGGGCAGGAAGCCCCTGGGCCATGGAGTTGCTGTTCCCTGAACACGGGCTCTGAGTCCCCCAGACCCTAGGCTCTGGCTCCAGCTGAGAACGGGAATGTGGGGGCTCAGGGGCAGGTGCCTGTGACCCGGGCACTGAGATGAGACCTTGGCTCAGCCCTTGCAGTGTCACACCCCTGCCTGCTCTAGCACATCAATGGCACCAGCCAGACCTTGGGGAAACAACCAACACAGAGACACCCTAGAGCTCAGTCTCTGTGTCTGGGTTCTGATGTAGCCTGTCAACCCAATATCCAGCTTCCCTCAGGGGCTCAACAGAGTCTCCATATGTGTCCAATTGCATCAGATACCCGGGAAGTTTCCAGAGATCTGCACGTGTAGTATCCACACTGACATGTGTATCACACACAGTTGGCTTAAGGGAACAGGAGAATCTATATCACCTGTTGTCCTTGTGATGTGGCTGAATTTTAAAGTAAGATGAATGGCAACAATGTGTATTTCTATTTTCAATCCCAGGTTCCCAATGTGATATCCAGATGAGCCAGCCTCCATCCGTGTCTGCATCTCTGGGAGAGAAAGTCACCATCACCTGCAAGGCCAGTCAGAGCGTTAGCAATGGGTTAGCCTGGTATCAGCAGAAACCAGGGAAAGGCTCCTGGTCCATTGGGCAACCAATTTAGGACCTGGTGTCCCTCCCCGGTTGAGTGGCAGTGGATCTGAGTTAGATTTTACTCTCACCATCAGCAGGCTGAAGACTGAGGATTCTGACACTTTCTGTCAAAAGCATAGTGGTTATCCTCTCACACTGATACTCGCCAGACATAAACAACCAAAGATCAGCTGTGTGAGGCTGGGTTGGCACTCCTGCTCCTCCTGGTGCCTCCACTGTTGAGAGTGTCAGATGCAGCCACATGGAGATTCCACAGGAAGGTTTTAAGAGATGTCACAAGGAGGTTCCTAACACCCCAATTCTCTTCCCTCATCCTCATTCCAGGAACATAGACATGTTCATTCTGCTGATGTGATCCTTAATATAACAGTCGAGTTTATTAAAGATGAGGAACCTGGGTTCTAATGTCAGTTAGGGTTTATGCAAAGGAAAAAAGGTGTCCAGAGAAATTTCAAACAAAAATTAATATTAGCATTTATTCACTTGTATCACTTGTCATCCTGTTGATCTTCGATTTGCTGGAGCAGGTGCCAGTAACGTCTTCATTTGTCCCTGTCGCATGCTAGTGTAGTCCAATGGCGTCTGCTCGCTTCAGGAACAATAAGATCCTCAAACCGTTCATTCAGGGTTTTTTTTTTTTTTTTTTTTTGGTTTTTGGGTCACACGTGGCGATGCACAGGGTTACTCCTGGCTCTGCACTCAGGAATTACTCCTTGCGGTGCTCAGGGGACCATATGGGATGCTGGAATTTGAACCCGGGTCGGCCACGTGCAAGGCAAATGCCCTACCCGCTATGCTATCACTCCAAAGAACTCTAACTATCTCGTTGGTGGGCGGCCACGTGGTTTTTTGATGTCCCGTGGAATCTAGCCGGTAACAGCTCTAGTCCAGTGGTTGTTTTTGAATTGCATTTCCTGTCCGGCCCATCTGATTTTTGAAGCCTTGGCAAACAAGACAGCGTCTCTGATTCTTGATCATCAACAGAGGTCAGAACTCTGGATTCCTTCTCTCCCTTGAGTGAAACGTGATACTCCTAGCATAGCTCTTTCGATTTCTCTTTGGGAGACCCAAATAGTGCTCTCATCCTGTCTTTGTAAAGCCCAGGTCCCTGAGATGTATGTTAGTGCACGGAGAATGGTGGATTGAAATTTATTAATGTACAAAATTATGATCTCTACAAAATTTAGCAGTGCATGATTCAGAGAGATCCTACAGAGGCTAAGGCAGGTGTCTTGCATGTGGCTTGCTCTATAGTACCCTGGCCTGTCAGGAGTAATCAATGAGCACAGAGTCAGGAGAATGTGGGTTTGGATCAAGAAAGAGAGAGAGAGAAAGAAAGAAAGAAAGAAAGAAAGAAAGAAGAAGAAAGAAAGAAAGAAAGAAAGAAAGAAAGAAAGAAAGAAAGAAAGAAAGAAAGAAAGAAAGAAAGAAAGAAAGAAAGAAAGAAAGGAAGGAAGGAAGGAAGGAAGGAAGAAAGAAAGAAAGAAAGAAAGAAAGAAAGAAAGAAAGAAAGAAAGAAAGAAAGAAAGAAAGAAAGGAAGGAAGGAAGGAAGGAAGAAAGAAAGAAAGAAAGAAAGAAAGAAAGAGGAAGGAAGGAAGGAAGGAAGGAAGGAAGGAAGGAAGGAAGGAAGGAAGGAAGGAAGGAAGGAAGGAAGGAAGGAAGGAAGGAAGGAAAGAAAGAGGAAGTGGAATGAGGGGATGGGAGGGAAGGGAAGGGTAAAGGAAGGGAGAGAAAGGGAAGGGAAAGAAAATGAAGGGAAGGGAAGGGAAGGGAAGGGAAGGGAAGGGAAGGAAACGGAAAAAGAGAGAAAAAAATAAGTCAGAGTATGCCCTTGGGTGCCACCCCTGCATCCTGCAAACCAAAAATAAAACTTCCAGACACAGAGTCCTGGGTCCAAACCAAAGGTACAAGGCTCCGGTCACACACTTGGTTGGGGTATGGGATTTTTGGGATTGTCTTCACTATTTGGGGGTGGGGAATGACAGTCAGGGCTGTAGGACTTCAGGTCACCAGGCAGCCTAGCAGGGCCCCTCCCCAAACCAGCCCCACAGGCAAACTAGCCTAAGCAGAGGCACAAGCCAAAGAGACAAAAATGAAATTTGGGGATTTTCCTAACAAGATAGTGGAGTCACCTGTTGGGACAATAGTGCTCATGTCCTGATTAAGCTATTTGTTATAGTCAGCTATCGTCTTATATAGTTAAAGAAAATATCATCCACACACTGTGAAACCAAGGAAGGGTTGAAAGTTAGTAAGATGTAGACCCTAAAATTTTAAGTTCAATAATCTGCACTAGTTGTGGAAACCCCTGAGAGACTCTGGGGTGAATCCCTAACAGACCCTGGGAGTCACGACCCTGGGTTTGCTATGACAAAAAGCACCCCCTGCACTGACCTCTAGAGAGACAATTTTCTCCAGTGTGATATATGGCTGTATCTGAATTTAAGCCTTATTGATGCATGTATAATCCTCCTCTTTTTAAAAATATAGTAAAATGTAGTTCAATTTGCATGAACTGATCGGCACTTTGGGATGCAGTTAAGAGAGTATAAATGCAACTTCAGAAAAAGTGGATTTTTTTATTGTTCTGTGTCAAACTACTTGAACATATGTATCACTGAATTCAATTCATTAGGCCCCAGGGAAATGCAATTCCAAATTCTTGATTATAACAATGTGAAACTATTAACCTGATTACAACAGAAGACAGAGAAATTTGACTCTCCCATGTCTATTCTAAATGTTGAGACTTCGGGCCGGAGCCATATTACAGACAATAGGACATTTGCCTTGCGTGTAGCTGACCTGGGTTCAACTTCTGGCATCCCATCTGGTCTCCTGAGCACCACGAGAAGTGATTCCTGAGTGCAGAGCCAGGAGTCAGCCCTGAGCATCGCTGGGTATCACCCAAAAATAGCAAACATAGAAAAAGAAGTTATAAAGTACATAGATTTTTCTGTCAATTGCTTGCCTGAGGTTGACTAGACATATATTTACATGACTAGAGCACCTGATAAATCAGAAATATACTAATTGTGCAAGATACAGTGAGGGAGCTGGAGTGACAGTGCAATGTTTAAGGTGATTGCCTTGCATGCAGCATCCATCCCTATGATCCCCCCAAGTACTGCTAGGATTAATTCTGAGTGAAGAGCCAGAGTAAACCCTGAACACTGCTGGGTGTGTTCTCCAAGCAAGCAAACAAACCATAGACCAGAACAAAAGAAACACAGTTAGACTGAGAAATATTCCATCTTAACCACTACCATCCAGGCTAAGTCAATGTTTCCACTATTTTTCATAGACTAGAAGATGCATTCGTCACTTTGCTCAAGAGAAGTGACTCCTTCCTTCAGTTCTTTTCACACCGATGCACCCACCCATTTATTTGCATGCTGTCCCCAGGGAGGGTCTATATTGGACAGTCTCACATAAGAGTCAGCTCTATCTGGCTTTCAGCTATCAGGTCTTCTCAGATCAACTCTCAAAATGAGGTTCCCTGCTCAGTTTCTGGGTCTGCTGATGTTCTGCATCCCAGGTAAGGGGAGCAGGGAGAACAGAAAGAATGGGCTCAGGAGGGGGTTTGGGGGCCCACTGGTCTCCTTGTGTGTTCTATATGTGTGTCAGACTGTGTGAGAGAGAAACATCAGGAAAGTGGGGATGGCCCAGGGAAGGTGTAGAGGCCTGCTTCATCATCCCTAAGGTCTCTTCATTGTGGTGACATTGTACTGGTGTAGGAGTATAAATCATTCAAGTGATGACTTTCTCAGAAAACAATATTTTCCAAAAATAAATTACAGAATGGAAGTAACAAAATTAAGCCTATGTTTGGATGTAAACTGATCCTTTTAAAAATCAATTTTCCAGCCCTTTGGACCCTGCTGTGGAGCGAGCATGATGGAAGAGCCCAAGGAAGCACCCTTGGACTCCAAACAGCCCACTGAACTAATTCCGGCATGGGACCAGAGACCCCACGGTGCGCTGAAACAGTGGGAACCGGGCATCCCCCAATTCTTTTAACCTCTCTCTCTCTCCACTCCTCCCTCCTGAGCACAGCGCAGGATTCACGGTTTTCCTGAGCGCAAAATGGAGACGCCGAGCCTCTCTCTAGGCTTCTCCATCTTATGAGCACCATAAAAGGGTAAAAGTTTGTAGTGATGTTATTTCTGGTTGTACTTTCCCTGGACTTTATAAAGAAACCCAAAACCTAATGTCATCTTAGCATCAGCAATATGTAATATGTCCCTTTTTAATGGGTCGGACTTTTGTGGGAGATCCTAACAAGAATAGTAAGTCTGTTGCTGAAATATTGACGGCAATCAAAGTGGTAGCCATCTCTCTAGACTGAACTAAGCTATATCCCCACGCCGGCTGAGAAGAAATTTTCTTCTTTCTCGGGAAGAAACGCGGCGTGTCGTCAACTACAGTGTGATGTCCATTAAGCAAACAAACCTGGTGGCGTGGGAATGGGATATAAGGGGAAAAATTATGTGCATGGAACAATGGGACGCTGGTGGAATCTCGAGCCGGAGCCGATACCAGCGCAAGCCCTTCGGTTCCAGAAACTGCTTGCAGACACTCTACTAGTCTATCAACTAAACCAGAGCCCCACGCCTGCCGATGACGGGAAATAACCATCCTTTTCAGTTTTTTTTCCCTTGTCAGGCAGCGTGGCGATTACTAAACAGGCGTGAACTCAGTGGCGCGGGGCAAGGGGGAAAGAGAAAAGTTATGTAACAAACAGCGGGACTTAATATCTCTATATTCTTAGCAGTGGAGAACTATCAAATGCCTCCTTGGCAATAGGACTGCTTTTCTTTTTTGGGGGAAACCCCAACAACCGTAGTGAGTTATGTGTTGAAACATGGAATGTAATCGAGATAAGGCATAAACGAAGTGAAACTTATCATGTACAAGGGTGGGGACTAGGGAGGTGGGAGGGGGCGGCAGGTATACTGGGGGGGTTGGTGATGGAATATGGGCACTGGTGAAGGGAAGGGTGTTTGAGAATTGTATAACCGACATAATCCTGAGAACTATGTAACCCTCCACATGGTGATTCAATAAAATTAAAAAAAAAATCAATTTTCCAGCATCCAGAAGTATCATTGTGATGACCCAGAGTCCACTCTCTCTGTCCATCGTCAAGGGAGAGCCAACCTCCATCTCCTGCACATCTAGTGAGAGTATCGTACATGATGGAAACACCAATCTGAACTGGTTCCATCAGAAGCCAGGCCAACCCCCAAGGCTCCTGTTCTATAAAGTTTCTAACCGACTGCCTGGGGTCCCAGACAGGTTCAGTGCCAGTGGGTCAGGAACAAAATTCACACTTCAGATTAGCAGGGTGGAGCCTGAGGATGTTGGCGTTTACTACTGCAATCAGGCTACATGGTATCCTCTCACAGTGATACAGCCCCGAACATAAACCTCCCTGCCTGGCCTGCCCCAGATGGCCACACGTGTTCTTTGCTGGGGAGCAGACAGCAGAGTCTCTGAGTCAGTGAGGGGAAGGCATTGGTGGTCTCAGGGGAGGAGGCTGCAGCTGTGGGTCTGGACCATGAGAGACCCTGCTGTACTGAAGACACCCCACATTAGGGCCTGGTCAGAGACACAGGACTGGCCAGCCATGTCAAAACAAGATATAAAGGGGGTCTGCTGTGAATGAACAATTTTAGTGAACTGACATCTGATGGGAAGCTAAACACAACCTCCCTGCCTTGCCCATGTTTGTATGGGAAATGTTACTATCTAAGTACCAGATGATTGACACAAATCTTTTCAAGCAGCTCTTAAAGCATAATGGAATTTGTTTTTGATGCACATACACTTTTATTGAAAAATGCATCATATAACGAGGAAGAGATATTACAGTGGGTAACACTCCAGTTGGGTCCACAGGACCCATATTATTCCTCAGGGGAGTCTCCCTAAGCCAGGAATAAATAAGCCCTGAGCACTGCTGTGTGAAGCCCAAAGAAACAAACACAGAAACCAACAAAGTAAAAGTGCTTTACATCTCTATCATCCAGAGTCGGTTGGTGGGACTGGCTGAAGACATCTCAACACCTGTAGTCACAGGATGACAGAGGACAGTCACCTCCTGTGAGCCAGGGGACACACACGTCCCTGTCCTGCTGTTCGTGCCTGGGCTGCTGTGGTCTCTGGGACCCTCTCATGGCCCTGGCACCAGGCTCATATCTCCCACATCCAGGCCGCCCTTCCCAGACCCTGTCACCTCCTCCACCTGCACCTCCAGGGCTTCTTTTCTGCATGCCGGATGGAGACTCCAGTGTCTCAGCTCTGACTCCCTGTCCTGACCTCATAGACCCCAGTTCATCCTGCTCACACAGGGGTCCTGGTGCCTTCAGAGCTGGGGCCCTGTTCTCCTCATTCCTGCCACAGTCACGCTCAGTTCTGCCTCTTTGCTGTGGATTCCTGTGCAGGAACCTCTTGGTAGTGGGGTCCTGGGAAGCAGAATGTAGAGTAGGTGTTTCTCTGACACTAGCTCACGGGGACAGACACAGTCCTCTGGGAGCCGAACCCTTGTAGCAGGAGGGACAATGGGGCAGGCAGGGAACCTTCCTCACTGGGGGCCCTTGGGAAGCTGGCAATGGACTGAGGGTGGTTTTGCCCTGGGACTAGGCTGACCCTGAGCCTCCGTGCTGCTCCTGACAGAAAAGTCACCTGGTGGACACTGTCCCCAAGCTCAGTCCAGAGAGTTTTCTGTCCTCTAGATTCTGCCCAATTCCTGCTGAATCCCAGGGTTCCAGAACCCCCATAAAACCCTGAGTCCAGAGCTGTGTCCAGCTCCCACTGACTCACAGGGGCCCCTATGTGGGGACCTGCCCTTCATGCTTGTCTGGGTGGCAGGTGGGCAGTGGGATGGGCACATTGTTAGGTTTACAGTGTTGTGAAATTTGCACTAAAAACAAAACTGTACATCACAACAACTATCAATTTCACATAGTCAAATAGAAATAAACTAACACCAGCCTCTATGTTATTCCCATAGAAACTTCCAATTAATTTTCAGTCATTGTCAAGCAAAAGCTTCATTCCTCATCGACTGCAAAGCCCTGTAGGAACAGAGAGCATAATTTATCGCCAATATTACATGGTGAGGCAAAGTTTACATTTCTTTCATTGTGTTTCTTCTCCATCTCTGTAATGGGTGCAACATGCAGACCCCAAGGAAGCCTACAGCATCTTTCTCCCTGTCCCCAAGAGAGAGGCTATCCACCTCAGAACTGGAAGCACCTCATATCAGGGCAGCTTACAATGACCCACCATGTGATTTATACACATTGTCCCTGACACCCAGATCAATGACATGAACATGCGCAAAGTGTGATTAATGATTGGCAGACTGTTCTTCCTGCTGTAGCTTATTCTTTCCTCAAAACACATTGTTAGCTGGGAAATGTCTATTATGGTGCTGAATAGTGTAAAGAACAGGACACGGTTGCATTAAAGACAGGGCTGCATAGTTTTAAATCATACTAAACTCAAATGTAAAATAGCTACTGAATTGCATTATTTGCGTTTCTAATCTCTCCACTACTGTCAGTTTTAGAGACAGTCAGACATTGGGAAATACACTCAGACCAGAATCACTGTAGGACCAGGCATATCAATGACAGAGAAAACATGTTTCTCACGTTTGAGGTCCTGGGTTTGAATCCTAACACACCATGAAAGCATTTTAGAATAGCAATGGTTGAATTGTTACTTTTGGTCTCTCATGTAGTCATAGAAACAATCCTTAGGAGTCTTGGTCTAGAGCTAATGTACTGAGGGCTCCTAAATGTTGCATCCACTGTGGTTCTCAGAACTGGTCTGGGTATCCTGCAAGGGAGAATGAGGCTGGATTAGCCACCCTAGATAGGAACTGGGAGTCCTCTTATTTCTGCCATACAACCCTGCATGTTCCATTATCCTTACAGTCCTCTTCTCATCTCTGGGACCCTCCTGCCTTCTCAAAAATAACATTGGTGACATATCCTGGCATCCCAGTCCCTAGTACATGCGTATATGTGCCTCACTTTTCCTCTCAATTCTGGTCACCTCCAATATGAAAATAAGAATTGGAAATGTTCGCTCAGGGAAAGAACTCAGTATTAAAAGCAGGTAAAGGGATATCATCATCATCATAATCATCATCATCATCATCATCATCATCATCATCATCCCATTGATCGTTGATTTTCTTGAGAGATCTCAATAAGGTCTCCATTTTTCCTAGCTCTGACATTTTAGAAGCCTCTCTTTACTCGTCCTTCCCAATGGTGCCATATTGGAGGCTCTTTCAGGGTCAAGGGAATGAGACCCATCGTTACTGGTTTTGGCATATGAATACGTGATGGGGGGTTTGCCTGGCTCTCCCATGCGGGAAGGAAACTCTTGGTAACTTGCCAGGTTCTCTGAGAGGAAGAATTAAGCTATAAGAGGTCACTTCTGGGAGTTTGGTCTTATAGTCTCTGGATGTTGGCCTTTGGTGGGCGCCAGGGGCAGTTTCTGGGTGTGACTGCCTAGCTACTGGAAAATGGGGGATATGGGTGGAAGAGGCCCAGTCCTGACCTGAGCAGGCTTGCATATCTTGGCCCTGTGTCCCACATTCCTGGGTTCCTCTGCTGGTTCCTTCATGTGTGAGGTTCATCCGAACATGTGGAGAGGGACCTTGAGCATGGCTGTGACTGGGTTCTGGAGGTTGTTGGTCATGGGGGCACTGCTCAGGGCGGGGAGGGAAACTCAACCCATTGGGGCCTGGTGAAAACAGCCAGGTGTGGGGGCAACAGACTCTCAGATAAATAATGCACACACATAATTTTATCTCCACCACAGTGTGACATCTCCAGCCCCCGTTGCTAAGTTTCTTAATATGTATAATGAGGATGTCAGATCAGATAAGAGCTACTGTTCCGCCTAGGGGCTGACGTTTTATTCTACCACTTCCCACCCACTAGTTTCAGAATAGCAGCAGGGACAAAAATGGGCCTGCTCCCAAAGCTGTTGAGGTGATGCTCAAGTAAGAGATACTTATACATGATAACTTTTTAGTATTTGTGTTGCAAACCATAATACCCCAAAGGAAGAGTGAAAGGGGGGAGAAAGAAAGAAAGAAAGAAAGAGAGGAAAGAGATTGAGAGAGAGAGAGAGAGAGAGAGAGAGAGAGAGAGAGAGAGAGAAAAGTGCCTGTCATAGAAGCAGGGTGGGGTGGGGGATCTGGAGGGGAAAATAAAAAGAGGGAAAACAACTCTGATTCATGTTAGTCATTTCTCCTCAACTAGCCGACCATTCTATTAGGAATATGAACAGTTTTTTTCACATTGTTGTGTGAGACGTTCCCTTTAGGAAAAAGCCCAAGGTCTCCATAGTCCCCTGGGTAAAACAGTTTAGATCTGAGAGTATGTAACCAGGCACACAAAAAATATACCCAAATATCAAAAGTGTACCTGAAAATGATAGAGTAAATTGTTTTGTGACGTTGAGTTGTAGAGGGCACCAAAGGCAAAGGAGAGAGAGACAGAGAGAGAGAGAGAGAGAGAGAGAGATTGTTCAGACTATACCCTTGAAGGTTCCTGCTGAATGGCTCTGAGACAGTCCAGCCTCTGTCTTCATTGAATGTGGAGGTGCTCACTCACTGTCCTTAATGTCTCTGCCGAACAATGGCTCACACGTTGGCACCCAGGTTGTAATGACATTGCATTGAATACGTGGCTTCCTGTGAGCGCCCTGGGAGTGCCCAGGCCACACTAAATCTCACACAGTCCTTGTATCTGTGATTGTTTATCACTTGTGTGTCTGTTTGTTTCACTCTCAGCAAATGACACCGACGAGCTGAGGTTTACGGTGACAATCTGATTGACTTTAGAGAGGTACATTTTTTTGTGTACTCTGGCTTACTGACAGACATTACAGAATCTTTTCCAAAGACTTTGGGAAAGACTCTCTAAATTGAAGCAGCAGAGAAATCATGAGCTGAAACCTATTAAGTTGTTGTATCACACAATGGCCACGAGAGGCCAGACAAACCCCATATGTGACAAGAGAGACCCTGAATCTTAGAAACCCTGAGACAGTAACAGGTCCATTGTCAGCAGGGACATGGCTGTGCTGGGAAAGTACCAAAGCTCTTACAGTCTGAGTTGTAGCTGATTTTCGCCCTTTCTTTCTTGAGGATATAAGTCCTGTCCTGCCTCTCTGAGATGGACTTTTTATCCCCCATCCAATGCTCATAATTTGACTTAAGTTCCTCTCTGATGTTTCACAGATGGAGCGGTAGAGTCATTTAAGGTAAACTGAGCTCACAGGAGGGCGACTGAATGAGAGTTTAGGGACACCAGGGAACACCGTGCCACACCCTCCCAGTCCCCACAGACACAAATTCCAAGAGAGTTTTGTGAGGACAAGAGGAGAGAGGGGCTCCTACTGCAAGGAGGAGGGTGTCATAGGAAGTGACTCTGGGGGACCTGAACCTTCCCTCTCCGGACTCCTAGAGAGAATCCTGTGTGTGTGGTGTGAGCCCCAGCCTGTGTGTTCCTGTGAGGGAGCCTGAGCTGAAGCTTCACAGGTCTGCTCAGGGACATCTGGAGAACATTGTACTGAAGCAAATTATCTCCTTTTTCTTCTCTTCTTACTGCTGAGAACTCAGAAATCAATTTCACTTTTTCAGGGAACACCTTGTTGATGAAACTGCTGGTTGTTCAATTTCAACCAAAAATCCATCAAACTAAATGAACTCAGATTTGACAGTTATGTTTTGGGTGTCCTTATGCTGCTCCACTCAGATGCCATAGGGAACACAATGCGACCGACTTCCAGTTCCCCTGACTGTTCTAGAAGGTCAGTGTCCCTGCAGGGCCAATATGAGTGTTCAGAACATCAGAGACTGAATCTAGCACTGAAGCTTCTGCTCAGCCCATTACCCCCGAGGTTCTGCAGGATGGTGACAGCTGCCCTGTCCCTTCCTCACCATCAGAGGAAGCTGCCACAGGAGCTCAGACAACCTCTGTGTGCTAATCCCCCATCTCCTGCTCCTGTGCTGGAATGTGAAGTCTTATGTCTTCTGTGACAACAGAGTTGCATGAACACCCTGGAGTCTCATCCTCCTTCTCCCCCAACCCTTCCCCTGGCCATCAGAACCACCTCAGGGCAGCTCCTCTGGAGCAGACAGTGCAGGCAAAAGTGTGTGTCTGATCTGAGCTGCTCTTCTGAATACACACATTCAGTTCAGTTGACCACGCTTCACTTTCCTCTGGTGTCCTTTGTAACTGAGGCTCTTCCTCTCCCTTCCTGCCACTAGCAACCCTTATTCTGCCCTGTCTCAGTGAGTCCCTGTGCAGGATTGTCCATTGTAAGTGAATTGATGGGAATCATAGAGTAGGAATTGGTTAGAAGTTTGTTCATGTAGCCACTAGTGGTCCAGTGAGAGCAGAACCCTGGCACCTTAAAAGTCAATGGAGGCAGGGGGAGGGTGGGAAAGGGGGGCGTACCTGGGATATTGGTGGTGGGGAACGTGCACTGGTGGAGAGATGGATGTTTGATCATTGTGTGACTGTAACCCAAGGTTGAAAGCTTGTAACTATTTCAGGAGATTCAATTAAAAAAATCAGTGGTGGATTGGGTTGTGTGTGCTTTGGCATGGGGAAAGATCTCTCCTGCCTGAGTCAGGTATGAGACCTCAAATGTCTCTGGAGAGTCCTGTCAGGGGCCCTGCAGAAGTGAGGTTCCCTGTGCTGCCCCTGTCCTACAGAAGCACTGGGGGAGGCCCCAATCACAGACTGTCACTGGGAGCAAACCCGTCTCCACTAGAATCCATGATCACTCCAGGGCTCCCCTGGGAGCTTCTGTGCTACCTTCCATGGATCTCCAACCCTACCCAGTGCTCTGGAATTCTCATAAATAGCAAACTAAACTACCAGCTGGGTCAGCAGTTCATGGAGGAGAGTCCTCGGATATCAGGAAGCTTAAATTAGATGATGTGGATCGTCCATGGGCCTTTCAATATTTTGCTGGTTTTCACTCCCAGGGGCATTCTCCTGAAAGAAGAAACAGTGGATAAATGGAGGTGGGGTGGTGGTGGTGGGGAAGTCATCCCTAGAGACTATACTGACTCATCTCACCCAGCACTCTACCCTCACTAGCTCATAAGCCCCTGTTAGAGCCTAGATCCCAGGTTGGACACACCCTGATGCCCACTCTTATTCCCATCTGAAGACCTGAGAGTCATTTCTCTGTGGGATTAAACCCTAACTTTACTTGATTCTCAATGCACTGCACCTGGGCTTGCAGAGAGCCGCCAAAATTAGAAGAGATGTGTGGAAAGATCATACAGTCTGTAGGGTGTTTTCCTTGCATGTGGCAAACCAAGAATCAGTCCTTGGCATTACATAGAGATCCTACACCCCCATCACCGAGCCTTGTGACGAGTGATTCCAGGGGTATAGGGCCAGGAGTAAGCTTAGAAAACTGCTAGGTGTGGTGCAAAACAATCAAAAACTAAAAAAAGAGATGTATGATAAAGACGTGAGCTGAAAGAGCACAGTGCATTCAAGGGGAATTCTGTGGAGGCGACTCATCTCATCTATCCCTTCTGGACTCATTTCCATTGGGTCAGCTCAGAAGGGAATCTTTCAGGGAAAGGGACTGAAACACATGAAAAACTTTCCAAAGAAAAAAGAATGCATGTCATTGGTTCTAGGTAGGCAGAGAGCTTTCCTAAACGTGGAGGACAAACTTCACAACCTCAGACTTAGGTGGAAGCAGTGAGACTGTCTCTCAGGAATAAATTTGGACACAGCTTAACCATGGCCCCAGAGGTTTTCTTCTGTTACCGTTCATTTCCAGTTGGTAGTGATGACATCTCTAAACCCAAAAATACAAGGATATTAATGATAAATGGAAGACTGCATGCCCTCCATTTGATCCAGAGATGTAAAATTGAAGGAGTCTACAACTCCTAAAGGGTCTTGTGTGGCTGTGATCTGACAGAACCTGTCCCTGGGCAAAGAGAGCAGAAGCCATATACTGACTCGCAGAAGACCAGGGACCCACCCTTCAGTGCTTACCCTGGAGCCCTCCTGGGGCCCGGCTAGGGAGGAGCATGTTCTCTGTGGGCAAAGTTCTGCTTCTCTACAGGGACCCACACCCCTGACTTCCTTGCAGCTGGGCTGGTCCCCACACACACCCTCCCCCCTCTGCCTGCCCAGCCTGCCCAGCCCCCTCTCATTTGCAAGTCCTCAGAGCTCATGCCTGGACACTCAATAATAGTCTGTGTCCCCCTGCAGGGTCAGTGTCTGTCACACCCAGAGTGGACATGAGGGCCCCTGTGCAGCTCCTCAGCTTCCTGCTGCTCTGGCTCCCTGGTAGGAGGAAAATTAGGGTTTACTGGAGGTTTAATGAGGATAACTTTAAAGTACAATGAATGCTGGTAATGATGTGTGTTTCTATTTTTTTTTTGCTTTTCTTTTTTCTGTGTGTTTCTATTTTTAACCCCAGGCTCCCGGTGTGATGTCCAGATGACCCAGACTCCATCCATGTCTGCTTCTCTTGGAGACAAAGTCACCATCACCTGCAAGGCCAGTCAGAGCGTTAGCAATTGGTTAAGCTGGTTTCAGCAGAAACCAGGGAAAGCTCCCAGGCTCCTGATCTATGATGCAACCAATTTAGAAACAGACGTCCCTTCCAGGTTCAGTGGCAGTGGATCTGGGACAGATTACACTCTCACCATCAGCAGCTTCAAGCCTGAAGATGCTGCCACTTATTACTGTCAACAGTATAATAAGCTCCCTCCCACAGTGATACATGCCAGGACATAAAACCCCAGAGATCAGCTGTGTGAGTCTGGGCTGCCCCAGCTGCTCCTCCCAGAGCCTCCCCAGCTGAGGTGTGTCAGATGCAGCCAGGCTGTGCAATGATGGACAGTTCTGGTCCATGTCAAAGGAACAGTTTTAGGTTCCATTATTTCCTTCTCATCCCAGCAGCACTGACATGACAACAGATCTGCTCATTGAATTAATAGAGATAATTTTCCTGAAGTAACAGGTGACAGTGTCATTTACAGTTCATATGTGCTGGCCTGGTCACTCTAGAAGGCCTAGAAATCATGTTTTACTAGATATTTTTAATAATCACAAATACTGCTACCCTAGTTTTGAGGACACGTGAGCAGCTGCAAACTTCACAGTGAGGGTGTCTCACAGGATGCATCCTCACCCGCTATGATGTCTGGTCTGATATGGACAGAGGCTGATGGCCAGAGGCTCCTCGCTTTTGTAGCATCTATGGGTTCTAATCTGGTCCAGATAATTTCAGAGGAGGCATGAAGTTGTTGAGACATAGACATGAGGTGTCAGTAGCCTTCTGCTCCCTGACATTTTGCCATGCTTACCTGTCATTTCTTCCTACTTCCTTTCTGAAATTACATCCACATCATGTGAGGATGAAAGAAAGTCGTGCATAACTCCTGGTGACACATATCCCTCCTGAATTCCTGGTTCCCTGTTCATCGTTACTTCCAAACTACTCCAGAAGTCTATTTATTTATTTTATTATTTTTTTGGTGGGGTTCTCCTTATATTTATTTATTAGTAAATCATGTTTGTAAGTTACAGACTTACAAACTTTCATGCTTGTATTTCAGTCATAAAATGACCATGTACCCATCCCTCCACCAGTGCCCATTTTCTACCACCAATGGTCCCTTGCATCCCTCCCACCACCCCTGTCCGTTCCCCACTTCCACCCTGCCCCACCTCTGTGGCAAGGCATTCCCTTTTGCTCTCTCTCTCTCTTTCTCTCTTTTGGGGTGTTGTGGTTTGCACTAGAGCTATTAAGTGGTCATCTTGTTCGGTCTATAATCTACTTTCAGCCCACCTCTCCCATCACGAGCAGGCCCTCCTAGCACTCTTTACTTGGTGGTCCCTTCTCTATCTGAGCTGCATTTTCCCCCAGCATAGGAGTCTGGTTTCTAAGCTTCGGAGTAATCCTCCTGATACTTATCTCTGCTGTTCTTGTGTGTTAGTCACCCATTCTGTTACTTTACATTCCACAGATAGTGTAATCTTTCAATGTCTGTCCCTCTCTTTCTGACTCATTTCACTTAACATGATACTGTCCATGTTGCTCCACTATATGCAAATTTCATGACTTCATTTTTTCTAACAGCTGCATACATAGTATTACATTGTGTAGATGTACCAAAGTTTCTTAAACCAGTCCCCTGTTCTCAGGTACTTTGTTTTTTTCCAGATACTGTCTATTGTAAACAGTGCTGCAATGAACATGTAAGTGCAGATGTCATTTCTAATATACTTTTTTTGCATCACCGAGATATATTCCCAGAAGTGGTGTTGCTGGGTCAAATGGGACCTCGATTTCTAATTTTTTTTCTTTTTGGGTCACACCTAGCGATGCACAGGGGTTACTCCTGGCTCTGCACTCAGGAATCACCCCTGGCGGTGCTCAGGGGACCATATGGGATGCTGGGAATCGAATCCGGGTCGGCCACGTGCAAGGCAAACGCCCTACCGGCTGTGCTATTGCTCCAGCCCCATCGATTTCTAATTTTTTGAGAAGCATCCATACTATTTTCCCAAAGGGCTGAACCATTCGGCATTCCCACCAGCAGTCTGTGTGTGATTGACTTCTATCATCAGTGCATCATTGTCTGAAAAGGTAGTTGATACAATTTCTGTCTTGCTGATTCTATTGAGGTATGTTTTGTGACATGGTCTATTTTGGAAAATATTCCATGTGCACTGGAAAATAAATGTTTATTTTTTCTTTTTGGGATGCAAAGCCCTGTACAGATTATTAACCCTGTCTCTTTTGTCTCTTCCTTCAAAGCCAGAGTTTCCTTGCTGAGTTTTAATCTTGTTGATTTATCTAGAGGAGATAGGGCTGTGTTGAAATCTCCAACTACTATTATGTTGCTAGCAATATCCTTGTTAAAATCTGTTAGCAGTTGTTTAAAGTATTTATCTGGTCCCTCATTAGGTGCGTACACTTTTAGGAGTGTGATTTCTTCCTGCTTTACATATCTCTTGGCAGGTACAAATTGGCCTTCGCTGTCTCTTCTAATCTTTTTCAACCTGAAATCCATGTTGTCGGATAGTAGTATGGACACCCAAGCTATTTTGAGGGAGTTGTTTGCTTGTAGAATTGTTTTCCATCTTTGACTTTGAGTCTGTTTCCTCTGACTATTCAGATGTGTTTCTTGTAGGCAGTAGAATTTTGGCTTTTGTTTCCATTTTTTTTTTCACCCTGTGTCTCTTAATTAGTGCATTTAGACCACTGATATTGAGGGACATTATTGTCATGGGTTTTGTGCCATCTTTCTGTGTTGGTTTGTTGTGCTTGTAGGTTTTTTCCTGTCTTACAAGTAGCCCCTTTACTCATTCTTTTAAATTTGGTTTTGAGTCTATGAAGTTCTTGAGCTGTTGTTTATCCTTGAAATAGTGTATCGTTCCTTCAAGTTTGAGTGAGAGTTTAGCCAAAGTATTCTTGGTGAGGTGTTCATTTCATTGAGTTTTTTCACAATATCCCACCAGTCTACAGGCTTAGAGGGTTTCCTCTCATAGGTCTGCTGTAAATCTAAGGGGTGCTCCTTTGTATGTGATCTCCTTCTTTGACCTTGCTGCTTACAGTATTGTGTCTCTGTGCACGGCATCTATTATTCTGACTATGAAATGTCTTGGAGTCTTTTTCCTAGGATCTCTTTTATCTGGAACTCTTCAGGCTCCTTGGATCTGGATGCCTGCATTCTCCAGCTCTGGGAACTTTTCAGCAATGATATTCGTAACTGTGGCTTTTTCATTGGGATTTTCTCCCTGTTCTTCTGGTACTCTGATGATTCTAATGTTGTTCCTCTTGAAATTATGCCCTAGGTCTCTGATTTGCCTAGAGCAATTTGGAGGTCTTTTCCCACTGCTTGTTGCCTGTAAGCTTCCTGTAGCTCATCTTTCAGGCTCATTGATTTTGTCTTCAGCTATGACCATTCTACTATTGAGGGCACCCCCAGAGTTTTTAATTTCATCTACAGAATCCTTAATTCATGACATTTCATTTTGTAGTGTTTTTATTTTGCTCTCATTCCTTCCTGTATTTTCTCAGCTGTCCGTTCCATTTTTTCTTTCATGTCCTCTAATTTCCTGGATGTCTGCTGAGGTATTACTTTGAGTTCATTGAACATCTTCAATAATTCATGTCTGAATTCTTTATCGGAAAGATCATATTTGTGGGTAACGCTTGTTGAGATGCCTGGACTCTTTTCATCATCCTCTCCTTGTGCTGGGGTTTTTGATTGTTTCTTCATGTTTTTGTAGTAGTGTGGTAGTGGAACCTTCCAGTTCACTATCAGTATTCCCCTCTTCCTCTCAGGTGCTCCTCAGGGGCTTAGGTGAGGTCTCTAGTGAAGCGTCTGGGGATGTGTTCTTTTATATTGGACTTGTAGAGAGCTTCTTGTGATGCCAGTATTATGGTGCAATTGGAATACGTTTCTGGACTATTGTCCTAATGTATTTGAGATGGCCAGGATAATCTTTACAGAATTAGGTGACGGAAATGAAGATGTGATTTCGGAGTGCCAGGAAAGGGGAAAGTAAGTGAGTCCACCAGCCCTAAAAGAGGCTACGCCCACTTCTACAGGTGCTATGCCGATTACCGCAATGTGGGTGGGGTGCCAGGTGGGGGGCAGAAACCTGGGAAAGGGAGAAAATCAGGAGTGGAGCTCGAGGGTGGCACAGAGGTGGATGGGATGGTGCTGGCGAGGTGGATGGCTCAGGGTTCGAGGAGACACCTAGGGTGCAGGCACAGGGGAATTGGCATCCTGGGTTCAATTACTGACCTGGGAAAGGGAGAAAACCAGTAGAGATGCTGGAGTGTGGCACGGGGGCAGATGGGATGGTGCTTGAGCAGTCTATTTCGAAGGAAGTCATTTTTGTTCTTACTGACTGGATGGATAATATGTATTGTAATATCTATTTCAAACACTTATAAAAGGTCTCTAACAGAATCACTGGCACATGCTTCTCTAATCATTTCAGCTGCTGTATCCGAAAACAACCACTAGATGGAGACAGAACCCAGAACTGACAAGGCAGAGCCTGGACCTTACTTAGAACTGCATATGTGGAATATAATATAACTGAGAAGTACAAGTTTGCAGTGATGCAATTTCTGGCAGATATTTCTCTGGACTTAGTTACTAAAATACTGAAATACAGAAACCCAATACCGTGAGGCTGCTAGTGCGGTCACTCGACCTCATATCTCTTCATTCTCAGCAATGAAAAACAAATTATCAAATGCTTCCTTTTCCGCAGGTCCGTCTTTAGGGGGGAGAAACTCCAAACAATAATAGTGAGTTTTGTTGAAATGTTGAATGTAATTAAAGTGAAAGTAAAGTGAAATGTATCAGTTACACAGGCGGGGGGGCTAGGGCTGTGGGGGGGTGGGGTGGAGCTATACAGTGATTCTTGGTGGTGGAATATGTGTACTGGTGAAGGGATGGGTTTTCGAGCATTGTATAACTGAGACTTAAACCTGAAAACTTGGAAACTTTCCACATGGTGACTCAATAAAAAAAAATTAAAAAAAATATTTGAGTCAGTGTCCTGAGGTCAATAGAAGCAATGGGTCCCGTGGGTGTGAGGGTAAATGTGTGAAAGTTGTTTACGCAAATAATCAGGCTCTCTTCAGTAGGGGCATGAGTTCAGTATAAGTTGTCTGCCTGAGGACATTGGAGTTTACTACTGCATGCAGTTTATGAAGCTTACATCTACAGTGATACGGTCCAAACAAACCTCCCCACGTGGCCTGGGCCAGATGCCCACACCGTATTCTTTGCTGGTGGGCCAACAACAGCAATGAGTTTCAGAGTCTAAGTGAGAGGAAGGTATTGGGGGTGTCAGGGGAGGAGGCTGCAGCTGTGGGCTCTGGACCATGAGAGCCCCTGCTGTACTGCAGACAAGCCCTTCATGATCCTGGGCAGGGTGGTAGGTGTACCAGAGGCCTTGGCACATTGATGATTACAGATAAAATCAGACATTAGAGTAACTATCAGTTTCCTATGTAATCAGGTATAAATTAACAGCCTAAACACATTCTTAGTCTGAGAGAAACATCCAGTAAATATTCAATAATCATGTTTGGAACAAAATCATTGATCCTCAAGCAAAGGCAGCTCTCTCAGCAATCTCAAAACAGGCAGCATACTCACTGCAAAGACTAGATGGTGGACAAACTCTACAATTGTTTCCGTGTGATTTTTCTCCAACTCTTAAATGCTTGGCGACATTACAGACCCCACCCCCCCAATAAATCATGCAGCTTCTTTTTCCAGTACCAGGGAGAAGGTCTCTGTTCCCTACAGGAAGCAGAACATATGAGGCAGTTTGCAATTACCCACCACATGATTTATCCATGTTTGTCACTGACACCCCAGATTAGTGACATGAGCAGAGGACCTACTCTGTGATTAACAACGGGCAGCCTGGTAGTCCTGGTGTTATTTATTACTTTCTACAAACACTTTGTTTGCTGGTAAATAGTCACAACATAGTCATATAGTGTATGATATGAGGCATGGTTGCATTTAAGACACAACTGCATTATTTAATATTATAATGACCTCAGAAGCAAAGTGACTACCGACTTGTGCTAGTTGCATTTCAAGTCTCTCCTACAGAATAATTTGTAGAGAGAGTCACACATTGGAAAAGCACAAGGCAAAAATCACTCTAAGACCAGGCATGCAACATGGATATGAAATATGTGTTTCCCACGTATGGAGCTCTGGGTTTCAATTATCACACACCGAGAGGGCATTTTGGGTCAAAAATTATTGAATTATACCCTGGCTTTCTCATTGAGTTGTAGGAATAAACTTCATCAGTGTTGGTCTAGAGCTCAGGTCAGGAGAGCTCCTCAGTGGTGCATCCACTGTGGCTCTCGAAACAGGTCTGGGTTATCCTGGAGGAGGAATGAGGCTGCATAAGCCACTCTAGAGAGGAGCTAGAAGCCCTCTGCTTTCTACCATCCCACCCCTATGTGTTCCTTTATCCTTAACAGGCTCCTCCTCATCTCTGGAAACTTTCTGCTTTTTCCAAACAACATCCATGACATCTCCTGGGTTTATAGCACCTGGGATGTACCTATGTGTGTCTCAGAGTCCTTGTGAATTCCTGGTTACCTGTTTGTCATTTTTCCAAACACCTGGGAAAAGTCTCTGGATGCCCCAGGGTCAGAGGGACCACCAGCACCAGCACCTGAAATCTATTAAGTTGCTGCATGACAGTTGACCAGTAGATGGCAGACAGACTCCATAGGTGACAAAAGAACTATGCTGTCTGTATATTAGAAAAATGGAGAGGGTGACTTGTCAGGAGGGATGGGGGTTCTATGGGTGTGGTGGGAAAGTATAAAAGTTGTTATGGTCTGAGTTGCAGCGACATTTTCACCTGTCTCTGACATTGGGATAGAATTGATTTTGTCATTGTTTGTGGGAAATGTACACTAGTGAAGGGTTGATTATTGAACCATTCTATGATTGAAATCTGATCATGAACGAATGATTTTTGTAATTGTGTATGTCACGGTGATTCAATAAATAAATATATAAAAGTCATAGAAGTTCTGTCCTGCCTGTCTTCTATGGACTGTTCTGATCCCGTATTTATTGCTCAATATTGGATATATGACTATAAGACAAAGCCCCCGGAAGAGAGTGACTCAAAATCTCCTGACCTCACTCCAGGCTGTCTTCTCTGGGGCCCCTTGTAGGGGGGTAGGTTGAGTCCTCTTCCCGCCCTAACCAGAACCCCAGCAGCCGAAAACCTCCTGAACCCAACCACACCATGCTCAAGGCCACTCCCAACACTCAGACGAGCCTCACTCATGAAGGAAGTGGCAGAGGAGCCCAGGTATGCGGGACCCATGGCTGAGATCTCAAGCCTGCTCATATTAGGACTGGGCCTCTTCCACCCGGATCCCAAGTTCTTCCAGTAGCTTGGCAGTCACACCCAAAAATTGCCCCCAGCACCATGTAATCACATCAACGACCAATATTCAGAGACTATAAAACAAAGCTACCAGAAGAGGGCAATGCAGAATCTCCTGGAGTGCGTGGCTGCATTCACGGCCACATGACTGCTTATACTCTAGCCCACTGTTGTACCTAAATCAGCACACATGTGTTTGGTTTTAACATACTTGCTTGTTTTCACCTCAGGGCATTCCTTCAATCTCAGGGAGATCAACCTGAGGCTGCAGATGTCCCAGGTGCTGTCCAGAGATGCAGGCAGTTCATGTTTGTCAGTGTGTGGATCATTACAACATGCAATCTGACTTGCTTTCGGTAGACTGGGAACACCCATAAAGATGATGAGGCCATCCAAAAGCCACCATCGTTCTCAGAGAGCCTGGCAATCTATGGATATTCCACCCCCATGGCAGAGCCTGGCAAGCTACCTGTGATGTATTTGATATGCCAAAAACAGTAATAGTAACAATAAAGTGCTCTGTATGTCCCAGAAGTGAGCAGACACCATTGACTACACTAGCATGTAACAGGGATGAATGAAGACATTACTGGTGCCTGTTCGAGCAATTGATGAATAACAGGGTGATAGTAATAGTAATAGTGATTGGAGATGTATCTTAAGAGTCACTTAAAGTAAAATAAGCTCACATAGGGGGATTAGGTGAAAGTATAGAGACTCCAGGGAACCCTTTTTGTCCCCACAGCACACACTCAGGAATGACCTGTTGGATGAGCGAAGAGAGAGGCTCCCGCTGACAGGAGGAGAGTCTCACCAAAACTGACCCTGAGGGACCCTGACCTGCACTCTCCCGACTTCCAGAGTGAGAGAATCCCATGTGGGGTGTAAGCCCCCAGCCTATGTGTTCCTGTGAGGGAGCCTGAGCTGGTGCTTCATACCTGGCACCCTCTGAGCAGGGTCACATCATGATAGTGTCGGGTGGGGGGGGGGACGAGAGAGTGGGGAAAGGCGCTTCACTATTTTCTTCATCTTCAACACTTGCTTTTTTGCTTGCTGAGAAAAAGAGTCTTAGTATTCATCCTTGGCTTATTGGCTAAAAGGCCAACATGGCCTTTGAGAGAAAAGTGTTGAATATTCTGTTTGCTGATCAGAAAGTGTATCAGGATTCACTGGCCATGATCCAGAGACAAATGAACAAATCTTGAAAGAGAGCAACAAGTTGCAGAGATTCTTCTGGACCCAACGTGAGGCTGAGTCATAAGGGGCCGGCCAGAGGAGAATGGGTGAACCCCAGCAGCCAAAAAGCTCCACATTCTACAATGGCTCTCATGCTCCTTTCGGGAGCCCAATGCTCAAGACAAGCCTCATTCAAGAACTTAATCTCTTGAAAAACTCAGATATGTGGGTTTTGAGACCGAACTCTAGGCTTTCACAGAGTTGGGGAGGGCTACCTCCCTCCACCTCCCTATTCTTCTAGAGGTCCTGGCAGTTGCACACATGACCCAAATCTGCCATCCAGCTAAATATTTATCTGCAACTGTATCATCCCATTACAAAGTTTTGACTTCCTGGAGCGACATTTCAATTCCACAACACTGATAAACCAAGATCACACACCAGATTGGGTGTGATGTAATATAGAAGACAACCAACCTAAATTAACAAAATGTAAACACAGAAGGCTATCCTTTCACAATTCATAGTGATCTCATACAAGGGCTTAATGGCTGCATGGAGAGATATAATAATAGTCACTAACTTTCATCTAAGAAAACTTTTTTGATCATTCTTTTTTAAGCAAGTTATTTATAAACAAGCTATATAAAATAAATTACTGAGGGAATTCTATGGGACTGAAGGGCTGCTTTAGGAAAATTGAAAATAATGGTGGAGGGATGGTGCAATTGGAGTGGTAATGGTGTTGGAATACAGAATATCTCTAAGAAGTCATCATAAACAACTTTGCAAACCACAGTTTTTATGGAAAGTATAAGGGGAACACATCAGACTGAATGAACTAATTTCTAAGTATTAATGTAGGGATGATTCTGTTTGTTTGTCCAATAAGATGCCAGTGGGGACACTGTGTGAACTCCTTCCAGCCTCCCTGACTCTTTCTAGGAGGGGATCCTTGTCACCTTCAGCGCCACACAAAGTGTGAGAAGCATCTCACCCTGAGATCAGCCCAGTGAGGAGAGAAAGTACAGGGCTTGCTGTTTATGTCTCAGTCCACCCAGTTGATTCATGGCACCACAGTTTCTCCGAGTACCTATGTGTCATTCCCAGAAGTCTCTGAGTACCACCTGGCTGACCTTGGTAGGCACAGACATGGGGGTGTGCCATGGTGGTCCCCAGCACAATAACCACCCAAAAGCTGCAAATCATCAACTCCTACACTGAACTGGCTTAGCTGGCCAAATTGCCCACAGGAACAAAATGCACTCATAGCATTGGTGAGCAGCTACTGCACCACACACAGACACCGAAATCAAATGATCAGAAAAAATCGTAGTTTTATCCTGGCTATAGTTTACTTATAGCCTGTCCTGGTGCACTTCCAGGGATGGGACAGTCAGTGCACACACAAGACTCTCTCACCTTCACCAGGACATTGCTCCTGGTGACAAATACACCACTTGGAGCAATACCAGTCCGCCCAGCTGCTCCTATTCTGGGGCCTCTACGGTCTTAGAGTCCCTGATAACAATATGACAGGGGAACAGCTCTGAAATTTTACTGTCTCCTCTTCTCCACATCCCCGCTTCGCTTCTCTGACTCCCTGAGGGAGCCTGAAATGTGTGTTTATTCTTTGAATTTGTTTTGAACTAAAATCTCATTTTATCCTGTGTCACACTATGGTGAAATGGGGAACAGTCAGGGACGCTGCAAAGGGTCACAGAGCATCCTCACTGGCATCTTAGTGTACAAACAGGACAACACTTACATTAATACCTGGAAAGCAGTTCATTCAGTCTGCTGTGCTGCCTGCAGAGTTGGAGCCCAGGTTTCTCTTATATACAGTCTTTTACTGACCCCAGTTTTTGGTAAAGGTGGTTCAGGGAGCAGTAAGTAGGAATTGGTTCAAAGCTCCCTCAGGAGGGCAGATGAGGCCCATTGGGAGCAGGATCCTGCTGCATGAAGAGCAATGGCAGCAGGGAGGGGAGATCTCTCCTGCTCAGTCAGGTGTGAGGCAGCAAATGGCCCTGGAGGCTCCTGTCCTGGGCCCTGTAGAAGGGGAGCCCCGGGAGCTGCTCCTGTCTGACAGAAGAGCTCGGGGAGGCCCCAGTCACAGGCTGATCACTGGAGAGGAAACCATCTCCTCTAGACTCCATGGTCACTGAAGGGCTCCCTTGGGACCTGCCAGTTCTTGGGAAACATTCCAGACCCTTCCCAGGATACTCATTACTTTGGCATGTGTATGTCCTGCTGGCTAGGGGTTCACGGGGGTCTGGTTTGGTCTGTTGGGTGCTGAACTCAGTGGTGGAGGACCATAGCACACTGCAGGAGAACATGGTTTGCAGTTCCAGGGACAGCCTCTAGAATGAAAGAACAGTGATGTTGATGGGGTGGTGGGATGGCACCCTTAGGAACCTGGATTCTGACTCATGCAGCACTGATTTCTGCCCCAGCCAGAGTGACAGTTGTCCTGTATGTGTGTTCTATCTTAACCCCACATTGACCGCCTCAACCCAGGTGGCACCGTGCATCCCATAGAGGTGTTTGTTTAGTGTCTGTGAATCCCATGTCTTGTGAGGTGGCTGTCATAGGCTGTTCTGTAATATTATCACTTCAATATCCTCAGGACACTAAGTCTTTAAGAATATGGTATTTTAGAGTGGTTGTGTCTTTGGAGCAACATGAAGTTTGCTATCAAGGGATGCAGTGATGATGAGACAGGGGATATTCTTTGAGGAGTCGGACATGTTATATTCTCTCAGCCATCCCCTTCTGAACATATTGTCCTTTTCACTCATTGCATTATTGTCTTCAAATAATAACAATTTCTCACACAAAAAATAATACAGCAACTGGTGAGGGAGTCTGAGTCATCAGGAGGCATGAGCCGGGGTTCACATGTGAGCACAGGACTCACATGGCCCAGAGCACCTGCTGATAAGGGACTGACAGTTCCAGCACTGTAACATCACAATGGCCTTGCATCCTGTCCCTGGCATGGAACTGCTCATCCCAATGACTATGTGAAGTTCAGAGTGACCATCAGGCTCACTGAGCACTGACAGAAAGACCCCCCCTACCCCTACATCAAATACAAAAACATAAAATTTTAATCCTTTACAAAATGCAGTAAAATATAATGCAATTCCAAAGCAAAGAGAAAACTCCCCTTGACTCAATTATATACACAGATGATAAATCAAAAGGATTTGTACAATTCCTGAGGAGGTCTATGACAGTGTGTTCCGACCAAGCCTCTCTCTGGATAAGAGATAGTAAGAAGATGTGTCTTAACACAGGGGACCAGGGACCTGCCCCTCTGTGTTCACACTGGGTTCCTCCTGGGGCCTGGGGAGGAGCATGTTCTCTGTGGGCAAAGTTCTGCTTCTCCACAAGGACCCGCACCCCTGACTTCCCTGCAGCTGGGCTGGTCCCCACACACACCCTCCCCCCTCTGCCTGCCCAGCCCCCTCTCATTTGCAAGTCCTCAGACTCACTCTTGCCTGGACACTCAATAATAGTCTGTGTCCCCCTGCAGGGTCAGTGTCTGTCACACCCAGAGTGGACATGAGGGTCCCTGTGCAGCTCCTCAGCTTCCTGCTGCTCTGGCTCCCGGGTAAGAAGGGAAATGAGGGTTTACTGGGTTTAGTGCTACCTATGCTTCAGGCAAAATATATTAAAGTGCAATTAATGATGATGATAATGTGTGTTTATAATTTCAACCCCAGGTTCCTGGTGTGATATCCAGATGAGCCAGCCTCCATCCGTGTCTGCATCTCTGGAAGACAAGGTCACCATCACCTGCAAGGCCAGTCAGAGTATTGGCAATTGGTTATACTGGTATCAGCAGAAACCAGGGACAGCTCCCAGGCTCCTCATCTACCGTGCAACCAATTTAGGACCGGATGTCCCTCCCCGGTTCAGTGGCAGTGGATCTGGGACAGATTTCACTCTCACCATCAGCAGCTTCAAGGCTGAAGATGCTGCCACTTATTATTGTCAACAGGGAAGTAGTTACCCTCCCACAGTGATACACGCCAGGACATAAACCCCAAGACATCAGCTGTATGAGGCTGGGCTGCCCCAGCTGCTCCTCCTAGTGCCTACCCCACTGAGGGTGTGTCAGATGCAGCCAGACTGTGCATGGTGGATAGTTCTGGCACTTGCTGAAGAAACATTTTTAGGCTCCATTATTCTCCCTCTCATCCCAGAAACACAACATGACAAAAGATCTGTTTATTGATTGTATAGAGATAAATTTCCTGAAGTAAGTAGGTGACAGTGTCATTTAGAGTTTGTATGTATCTGTGTGCTTACTGTAGAAGTCCTAGAAATATGTTTTAAAAGTTATTTTTAATAATCACACATATTGCCATCCGAGTTGTGAGGACACATATGCAGTGTCATAGCCTCACACTGAGGGCATCTGACAGGGAGCATCTTCCCCTGCCATGATGCCCTGTCTGATATGGGACAGAGGGAGAGACTGTGTCTTACCAGGGGACAAACCCTGACAACACTGTGGAGTGTGCATTTGGGAGATAGCAGCTGGGACTGAGATCTACTCCCTTGACTGAGAAAATTTGATCCTGAAATCTTAATGGGAAATAAAACAGTTTCAATGACATGAACTGTGGCATATACTATCCTGGATCCCTTTGAATGTGTAAAGGGGTATAACCTTCATTTCAAGGTAAGAGCGAGGAGGAATTGAGGCACATAAGAGGAAATATAGAAAAGGAAAATGCCCACATCCTGCACTTATTCCAAAGTCTTATTACCGAGGCCTCGTGGGAAATACCCTGGATCACAGCTCCTGAGCTTCCCTGCATGGCCAGGACTTGACATTCTCAGAGGGAATATAAATCTACAGAAATCATTGCTAACTTAGGAAACTCCACATTACTGATTATATTTTCCCAGTCTTGTTGGCCAAATGTCCACCATTTATCTACCAATATTGATTTTCCTTGGATTTGAATCCCTAAAATGGGGTGATGTTAGTTGCAAAAAATGCTGACCTCTTTTCAAAAGACAGGCTTCAAGATTTGCATTCCATCTTTTGTTTTCTGTAGGATAACATTGGTTTTGTCCTTTAAGCCTTGCCACAGGGAACTTAGTTTTCTTGAGAGCAATGTCCTTTCTGTATGGACACAGGAAGACAGTTAATATTATGCTTTGTAACTTGGGAGTTGATTGACTCCAATAATGTTTACTCCTGGGCATCTGCTTTCTCGACTCAGTTTCCCTTAGTTCCTAGCACCCCAAATGTAGGGTCCCGAAGAGGGACTGAATGGACCCAGGGCAATCTCTGAGCTACTCTGGCATCAAAATGGGCCAGGTCAAAACGCCACAATACTCAGCTATAAGTTGAGACTATGGTCATAGGCAAATGCTGTCATGATCCAAAAATAACGACGAGACTATGACCCTGCTGGGGTTACGAAGACTAACCTGATCTGAAGACTGTTGTCTAGAATATATAGTGAGATATCCTCAGGAAGATCAAAACTTTAAGTTTGATATATCTCTTATGGTGCTCATACAGATTGACATTGCTAGAAAAACTAGAAGTAGATTTACTACAACTAATTAGGTGGATTACTAGCTGAGGGACGAAGAAAGCAACACACCCTGGGTGGGATCCCGGCCTTAAGTGGATCTCCTAGTAACCTGGAGAAATCTCGTTAGATGAGACTTTGTCCTCGAGTTAATCTACTGGAGGAATGGTCTTACCCTCTTTGTTGATTTGTTAATGTTCAACCCACCTTTGTGTCACCATGCTATGTGATTGCTATAGAAGCTAAGACTGTAAGAACGAAGGGGTTCAGAGTCAGAAATGTGGGTCAGAGTCAGAAGTGAGAGTAAGAAGGACTCCAGTGAGAGAAACAGAAGGGCTCCAGAGAGAGAGAGAGAAGCAGAAGGGCTCTGGAGACAGAGAAGCAGAAGGGCTCTGGAGAGGGAGATTGAAAGAGACCAGAGGAGAGACGACAGAGACAGAGTCAGAGACAGAGAGACAGAAAAGAGCACAGTGGTACAAACAGAAGTAGAGCACAAAGGAGGAGACATCCCTATTTGGTCCATACACAGTGGCTTGAGATCACCGAATGTGAGCAGAGAGAGAGAGAGAGAGAGAGAGAGAGAGAGAGAGAGAGAGAGAGAGCGCTGCCACGAAAGCACACGAACACACATCATCACATCACCCTTCTGCACGTGCGTTTATATTTTTTACAGTCTTCCACTTTCCCTCAGCACAGACCAACCACTCAGAGGCTTTACCAAACTGGTCCCGCCTGTGGGCAGGAAGCCCCTGGGCCATGGAGTTGCTGTTCCCTGAACACGGGCTCTGAGTCCCCCAG
Organism: Sorex araneus; assembly: GCF_027595985.1. NCBI lineage: Eukaryota > Metazoa > Chordata > Mammalia > Eulipotyphla > Soricidae > Sorex > Sorex araneus. The sequence goes on along the minus strand of NC_073313.1, from coordinate 307,865,245 downwards.
GCCCTGGGCTCTGGCTCCAGCTGAGAACGGGAATGTGGGGGCTCAGGGGCAGGTGCCTGTGATCCGGGCACTCAGATGAGACCCTGGCTCAGCCCGTGCAGTGTCACAGCCCTGCCTGCTCTAGCACATCAATGGCACCAGCAAGTCCTTGGGAACACAATCAACACAGGGACACCTGGAGCTCAGGCTCTGTGTCTGGGTTCTGGTGCAGCCTGTGGGCCCAATATCCAGCTTCCCTCAGGGCTCAACATAGTCTTCATATGTGTCCAGCAGCAGCAGAAACCAGGGAAGTTTCCAGAGATCTGCCACATATAGCATCCACACTGTATCACACACACTTGGCTGCTGGGAACAGGAGTAAATATTTTGCCCTTTCCCTGGAGATGTGGCTGGATTTTACTGCATAAAACCTCACTATTAATGTGGCCAAACTGAGTGAAAAGAATTAAATTGGACTAAATTAATATTTTTAATTACATTTAAAAAGCAGCTATTTTCACAGGATATATTTCAGGTATCCAATGTCCATATGTGGGCACACCTATTCACAGAGCACATTTTTATTATGCTAAATATAATCTAATCCCAGGAATGCATATGATATGGACCATGTTTCACGTGTCTGAGGCCCCAGGTCATTAGGACATCTAAAAATTAAAATATTGCTTTTGGGCACTAATGCTTGGTTTGGTTTCTTACATTTGGTTTCTAAAGCAGCTATGGATACAGACATCAGCCTATGGACACACATCCAGTGTGTCCATAGGCTGGTGGCTCAAAGGCCTCCTCACTGGTATAGAATCTATGGGTCTCTGATCTGGACTGGATGGTTCTCAGAAGAGGCACGAAGCTGGGTTGAGAAGTCTACGTCAGGAGCCAGGAGCCCTTTGCTCTCTGACATTTTGCCTATTCTCACTTTTTATTCCTCCTCCTTCCGGAAAATCTGCCTGAAATTACATCCATGTCATGTGAGGATGAAAGAAACTAGTGCTTAACTCCTGGTGACACACATCCTGCCTGAATTCCTTTTCCCTATTAGTTGTTACTTCCTAGATAGTCAATCAGTTTATTTGAAGAGGAGTCATTTTAGTTCTTACTAACTGAACTGATGATATGTTTTGTAATATCTATTTCAAACACTTATAAAAGTCTCCAACAGAATCACTGGTACATGCTTCTGAAATCATTTCAGCTGCTGTATCAGAAAACAGCCACTAGATGGAGACAGAACCAGAACTGACAAGGCAGGGAGCCTGGATCTTAGAAGTGCTGGGACAATAACTGAGTTAGTGTCCAATGGTCAATAGGAGCAGCGGGTCCCGTGTGTGTGAGGGCAAGTGTGTGAAAATAGCTCTCAGAGGCTGATTTTACACAGATGATAAGGTTCTTTTCAGTGGGGGCAGAGTCCAGTATAAGTCGTCTGCCTGAGGACATTGGAGTTTACCACTGCATGCAGTTTATGAAGCTTATATCTACAGTGATAGAGCCCTAAAACAACCTCCCCGCATGGCCTGAGCCAGATGCCCACACTTGCTTTTTTCTTGTGAGCCGACAACAGCAATGAGTTTCAGAGTCTAAGTGAGAGGAAGGTATTGGGGGTCTCAAGGGAGGAGGCTGCAGCTGTGGGCTCTGGACCATGAGAGCCCCTGCTGTACTGCAGACAAGCCCTTCATGATCCTGGGCAGGGTGGTAGGTGTACCAGGGTCCTTGGCACATTGATGATTACAGATAAAATCAGACATTAGAGTAACTATCAGTTTCCTATGTAATCAGGTATAAATTAACAGCCTAAACACATTCTTAGTCTGAGAGAAACATCCAGTAAATGTTCAGTAATCATGTTGGAACAAAGTCAATGATCCACAAGCAAAGGAAGCTCTCTCAGCAATCTCAAAACAGGCAGCACAACTCAATGCAAATATTAGAGGGTGGACAAACTTTACAATTGTTTCCCTGTACGTTTTCTCCGTCTCTTTAATGATTTACAACATTACAGACACTCCAAAAAAGCATGCAGCTTCTTTTTCCAATACACCAGTGGAGAGGGTCTCTGTTCCCCCAGGGAAGCAGCACATATGAGGGTAGGTTACAACTACCCATCAAATGATTTATCCATGTTTGTCACTGACACTCCAGATTGGTGACATGAGAAGGGGACCTACTCTGTGATTAACAGTTGGCAGCCTGATAGTCCTGATGTTATTCATTACTTTCTACATACACTTTGTTACTGGTAAATATTCACAACAGAGTTGTATAGTGTATGATATGAGCCATGGTTGCATTTAAGACACAACTGCATAGTTTAATACAATAATGACCTCAGAAGTAAAGCTACTACCGAGTTGTGCTTGTTGCATTACAAGTCTCTCCTACAGATAATTTGTAGATAGATTCACACATTGGAAAAGCACAAGGCAAAAATCACTCTAAGACCAGGCATGTAACTCGGATATGAAATACATGTTTCCCATGTCTGAAGCTCTGGGTTTGAATTATAACACACCAAGAGCACATTTTGGGTCAAAAACTGTTGAATTATACCCTGGCTTTCTCATTGAGTTGTAGGAATAAACTTCATCATTCTTGGTCTAGAGCTCAAGGTCAGGAGGGCTTCTCAGTGGTGCATCCACTGTGGTTCTCAGAGCAGGTCTGGGTTATCCTGGAGGAGGAATGAGGCTGCATCAGCCACTCTAGAGAGGAGTGAGGAACCCTCTGCTTCCTGACACCCCACACCATGTGTTCTTTTATTCTTACATCTCCTACTCCTCTCTTGGACCCTTCTGCTTTTTCCAAAACCAATCCCATGACATCTCCCTGGGTTTATAGTACCGGGTATGTACCTATGTGTGGCTCAGAGTACTTTTGAATTCCTGGTCACCTGTTTGTCATTTTTCCAAACACCTGGGAAAAGTCTCTGGATGCCCCAGGGTCAGAGGGACCACTAGTACCAGCACCTGGAACCTATTAAGTCATTGTATGACAGCTGACCAGCAGATGCAGACAGACCCCATAAGTGACAAAAGAAGGACACATTATCTTAGAAAAACTGAGAGGATAACTTGTCAGGAGGGGCAGGGGGTTCTATGGGTGTGGTGGGAAAGTATGAAATCTGCTAGAGTCTGAGTTACAGCAACATTTTCACCTTCTCTGACATTGGGATAGAATTGATTTTGTCATTGTTGTGGGAAATGTACACTAGTGAAGGGTTGGCTGTTGAACCATTCTATGATTGAAACCTGATCATGAAGGAACAATTTTGTAATTGTGTATGTCATGGTGATTCAATAAATAAATAAATAAATGAATAAAAGTCACATGGGGCTGGAGAGATAGCACAGCGGATAGGTGTTTGCCCTGTACGCGGTAGACCCGGTTTGATTTCCAGCATCCCATGTGGTCCACTGAGCACTGCCAGGAGTAATTCCTGAGTGCAAAGCCAGGAGTAACCCCTGTGCATCGCCATGTGTGACCCAAAAAGCAAAAAAAAAGTCACAGAACTTCTGTTCTGCCTGCCTTTTATGGACTCTTCTGATCCCATATTTATTTGCTCATTATTGGAGATATATCTTAAGAGTCACTTAAGTAATATGTGGTCACATAGGGGGATTAGGTGAAAGTATAGAGACACCAGGGAAATCCCTCTGTCCACACAGCTCCCTCTGTCAGGAATGACCTGTTGGATGAGAGGAGAGCAGGGCTCCTGCTGACAGGAGGGTCTCACCGGAAGTGATCCTGTGGGGCCTTTACCTTCCCTCTCCTGACTCCCAGAGTGAGAAAGTCCTGAGTGTGTGGCGTGAACCCCCAGCTTGTTTGCTTCTGTGAAGGACCTGAGCTGATGCTTCAAACCTGGCACCCTCTGAGTGGGACACATCACAGTAGTGGGGAAAGAAGGGGAGAGTAGGGAAAGGGGCTTTGCTATTTTCTTCATTTTCATCACTTGCTTCTCTGTTTGCTGAGAAAAAGAGCCGTAGTATTCATCCTTGGCTTATTGACTAAAAGACCAACATGGCCTTGGAGATAAAACTGTATAATGTTTTGTTTGCTGATCAGAAAGTGCATAGGGTTCACCAGCTGTGATTCAGAGGAAATGAATAAATCTTGAAAGAGATCAACAAGTTGCAGAGATTCCTCTAGACCCAACGTGAGGTTGAGTCATAAGGGGCAGGCTAGAGGAGAATGGGTGAACCTCAGCAGCCGAAAAGCTTCACATTCCACAATGATTCTCATGCTGTTTGCAGGAGGCACTGCTCAAGACGAGCCTCAGTCAAAAACTTAATCTCTTGAAAATCTTAGATTTGTGGGTTTTTGAGACTGAACTCTAGGCTTTCAAAGAGTTAATGGGGGCTACCTCCCTTCACCACCCTGTACTTCTGGAGGCCCTGGCAGTCACACACTTGACCCAATCTGCCACCCAGTTAAAATTTAACTGCAACTATATCTTCCCATTACAAAGTTTTGATTCCTGGAGCAACAACTCAACTCCACAGCACTGATAAACCAGGAGTCGCACACCAGATTGGGTGTGATGTAATATAGAAGACATCCAATCTCTACCAATCAAAATGTAAGCACAGAAGGCTAATCTGTCACAATTCATAGTGATCTCTTATACAAGGTCTTAATGGCTGCCTGGGGAGATACAAAAATCTTCACTAACTTTCATCTAAAAATCTTTTTTTATCATTCTTTCAGGAAATCATTTTAAGACAAGCTACATAAAATTAATTAGTGAGGGAATTCTATGGGGCTGAAGGGGTGCTTTAGGAAAATTGAAAATAATGGAGGTGGGATGGTGCAATTGGGGTGGGAATGGTGTTGGAATACAGAATATCTCTAAGAAATCCTCATAAACAACTTTGCACACCACAGTTTTTATATAAAGTAAAAGGGGAACACTTCAGACTGAATGAACTAATTTCTAAGTATTAATGTAGGGATTATTCTGTTTGTTTGTCCAATAAAAAGTCGGTGGGGATACTGTGTGATCCCCTTCCAACTTCCCTGACTCTTTCTAGGAGGGTGACCCTGGCACCTTCAGCGCCACAAGGGCTGTGAGGAACATCTCATCCTGAGATCAGCCCAACCCAGTGAGGAGAGACAGTACTTGCAGTTTATGACTCAATCCACGCAGGTGGTTCATGGCAGCACAGTTATCCGAGTATCTATGGGGTATTCTTGGAAGTCTCTGAGTACCACCTGCTGACCATGGTAGACACAGGCATGGGGTGTGCCCTGGTGGTCTCCAGCACCATAAGCCACAAAAAGCTGCAAATCAACTCTTCAGCCAACAACTGAAGTGGTTAGCGCAGTTGGCTAAGAATTGCGTAGAGGGACAAACGCACTCGTAGCATTGGTGAGCAGCTACTGCACCACACCCACACACGCAAATCAAATAATCAGAGAAAACTCATAATTTTCTCCCAGGCTATAGTTTCCATACAGCCTGACCTGGTGCTCTGCCAGAAACGGGACAGTGAGTGCAGACAAAAGACTCTCACCTTCACCAGGATAGTGCTCCTGGTGACAGATATCCCACTTGGAGCAATATTCCTCCCCCAGCTGCTCCTATTCTGGGGCTTCTGTGGTCTAGGGGTCTCTGAGAGCAACACGACAGGGGAACAGCTCTGAAATATCCCTCTGTCTTCTGCCATTCCCTTCCCCTCTCCTCAACACACAGCCTCGCTGCATTGCTCTGCCTCCCTTTTGGAGCCTGGAGTGTGTGTGAACTTTTGCGTCACACTGTGGTGAGATGGGAAACAGTCTGGAAGGCTACAAAGGGCCACACAGCGTCCTCACTGACATCTTGGTGTACATGCAGACAGGACAACCCCTACATTTATACCTGGAAATCAGTTCATCCAGTTTGCTGTGCTGCCTGCAGAGTGGGGCTCAAGTATCTCTTACATCCAGTCTGTTACTGACCCTAGTTTTCAATAAATGTGGTGAGGGAGCAGTAAGTAGGTATTGGTTGGAAGCTCCCTCAGGATGGCAGAAGAGGCCGTTAGGATGCAGGATCCAGCTGTATGAAGATCAATGGCGGCAGAAAGTGGAGATCTCTTCTGCACAGTCAGGTGTGCGGCAACAAATTGTCCTGGAGGGTCCTGTCCTGGGCCCTGCAGAAGGGGAGCCCAGGGAGCTGCTCCTGTCTGACAGAAGAACTCAGGAAGGCCCAGTCACAGGCTGATCACTGGAGAGGAAACCGTCTCCTCTAGACTCCATGGTCACTGCAGGGCTCCCCTGGGACCTGCCGATTCCTGGGAAACATTCCAGACCCTCCCCAGGATACTCAGTACTTCAGCATGTGTATGACCTGCTGAACAGGTGGTTCATGGGGGTCTGGTTTGGTCTGTCGGGTGCTGAATTCAGTGGTGGGGGCCATAGGACACTGCAGGAGAGCATGGTTTGCAGTTCCAGGGACAGCCTCAGAATGAAAGAACAGTGATGCTGAAGGGGTGGTGGGATGGCACCCTGAGGAACCCGGATACTGACTCCCTCATCATGGGTCTCTGCCCCAGCCAGAGAGATAGTTCTCCGTGTTTGTGTTCTATCTTAACCCCACACTGACTGACTCCCCCAGGTGTCACCCTGCATCCCATAGAGGTGTTTGTTTAGTGCCAGTGAACCCCAGGTGCTGTGAGGGGGCTGTCATTGACTGTTCTGTGGTGTTATCACCTCAGTCTTCTCAAGACACTAAGTCTTTCATCTGGTGTCTGAAAGCTGCTATGCCTTCAGAGCACCACGAGGTTTACAAGCAAGAGACTCACCTGTGATGAGACAAAGGATATTCAATGAGCAGTCAGTCAAGTTGAACTCTCTCAGCCACCCCTTTCTGCACACATTGTCCTTTTCACTCATTGAATTCCTGTCTACTAATAATAACAATTTCTCACACAAAATAGTACAGTCATTGGTGAGGGAGACTGACCCATCAGGACACATGAGCTGGGGTCCACATGTGAGCACAGGACCCACTTGACCCAGAGCACCTGCAGATTAAGGCCTGACAGTTCCAACACTACAGAAACACAATAGCCTAGCATCTTTGGTCCCCGGAATTGAAATGCTCATCCCAATGGCTACATGATGTTCAATGATTGTCAGGTTCTTTGAGCACTAATGGATAATCCCCGCCTCATCAAATAAAAAAACATATAATTTTGATACTTTACAAAGTTTAGTAAAATATAATGCGATTCTTAAGCTAAGAGACAATTTACCTTGCCTCAGTTATATCCACAGATTAGAAATTAAAAGAATTTGTACAATTCCTGAGGAATTCAGGACAGCGGTGTGTTCTGACAAAGCCTGTCTGGGGCAGAGAGAGCAAGAAGCTGTTTTCTGACTCTCAGGAGACCAGGAACCCACCCTTCTGTGCTCACACTGGGGCACTTCTTGGGCCAGGGAAGAGGAGCATGTTCTCTGTGGGCAAAGTTCTGCTTCTGAGCAGGGACCCACACCCCTGACTTCCCTGCAGGTGGGCTGGTCCCCACACACACACACACACACACACTCCCCACTCTGCCTGCCCAGCCTGCCCAGCCCCTTCTCATTTGCAAGTCCTCAGAGCTCATGCCTGGACACTCAATAATAGTCTGTGTCACCCTGCAGGGTCAGTCTCTGTCACACCCAGAGTGGACATGAGGGCCCCTGTGCAGCTACTCAGCTTCCTGCTGCTCTGGCTCTCGGGTAAGGAGGGAAATGCGGGTTTACTGGATCTAGTGCTACCTGGGCATCAGGGAGAATGATTTAAAGTAAGATGAATGGCAACAATGTGTGTTTATATTTTCAATTTAAGGTGCCAGGTGTGATATCCCGATGAGCCAGTCTCCATCTGTGTCTGCATCTCTGGAAGACAAAGTCACCATCACCGCAAGGCCACTCAGAGCATTAGCAAACGGTTAGTCTGGTATCATCAGAAACCAGGGAAAGCTCTCAGACTCTTCATCTACCAGGCAATACAATTAGGGCAAGATGTCCCTCCCCGGTTCAGTGGCAGTCAATCTGGGACAGATTTCACTCTCACTAACAACAGCCTGAAACCTGAAGACGATGATGCCACTTATTACTGTCTACAATTTTGGGATACTCCTCCCACAGTGATACTGGCCAGAACATGAACATCCATAAATCAGGCGTGTGAGGCTGGGCTATCCCACCTGCTCCTCTTGATGCCTCCATTGCTGAGAGTATCAGATACAGACACATGGTGATTCCACAGGAAGGTTGTGAGAGATTTCACAAGGAGGCTCCTGACACCCCAATACTTTTTAAAAATAATTTAATTAATTTATTTTTTAATTAGTGAGTCACCATGAGAGTACAGTTACAGATTTATACATTTTCATGCTTGTGTTTCCCTCATACAATTTTCGAGAGCCCATCCCTCCACCAGTGTCCATTCTCCACCACCAATGAACCCTGTATCCTTCCCACCCCCCAATCCCACCCCCACCCCACCCCACCTCTGTGGCAGGGCATTCCAATTTGTTCTCTCTTTTTCTTTTTGGGTGTTGTGGTTTGCAATAGGGGTATTGAGTGGCCATCATTTTCAGTCTCTAGTCTACTTTCAGCATGCATCTCCCTTCCCGCGTGGGATCTCCAATAACATTTTACTTGGTGTTCCCTTCTATATCTGGATTACCTTTCCCCCAGAATGTGAGGCCAGCTTCCAAGCTATGGACTCAACCTTTTGGTATTGTATACTACTACTCTTGGGTGTTAGTCTTCTACTCTGCCATTTTATGTTCCACAGATGAGTGCAATCTTTCTATGTCTGTCCCTCTCATTCTGGCTCATTTCACTTTGCATGATACTTTCCATGTTGATCCATTTATATGCAAATTTCATGACTACATCTTTTCTAACAGCTGCATAGTATTCCATTGTATAGATGTACCAAAGTTTCTTTAACCAGTCATCTGTTCTCGGGCACTCAGGTTTTTTCCAGATTCTGGCTATTGTAAACAGTGTAGCGATGAACATATAAGTGCAGATGTCATTTCAACTATACTTTTTTGTTTCCCCGAGATATATTCCCAGAAGTATTGCTGGAACAAATGGAAGCTCAATTTCTAATTTTTTGAGAAGCATCCATATTGTTTTCTGAAGGGGCTGTACCAGTCGGTATTCCCACCAGCAGTGTAGAAGGGTCCCTTTCTCCCCACATCCTCTCCAATAGCGGTTGTTTTTGTTCGTTTAGATCTGTGTCATTCTCTGTGGTGTGTGGTTGTTTTGATCTGCATTTCCCTGATGATTAGTGATGCAGAGCATTTTTTCATGTGCCTTTTGGCCATTCGTATCTCTTCCTTGGAAATTTTCTGTTCATTTCTTTGGCCCATTTTCTGATGGGGTTGGATGTTTTCTTCTTGTAGAGTTCAACCAGTCGTTGATACCCTTGATATCAACCCTTTATCAGATGGGTATTGGGTGAATATCCTTTCCCATCTGTAAATTGCCATTGTATTCAGGTCACTGTGTCTTTTGCGGTGCAGAAACTTCTTAGTTTAATATAGTCCCATTTGTTTATCTCTGTTTCTACTTGATTGCTTAGTTCCATGTCATCTTTGAAGATAGCTTTAGCTCCAATATCATGGAGAGTTTTGCTGACTTTGTCTTCTATGTACCTTATGGATTATGGTCTGATGTTGAGGTCTTTAGTCCACTTTGATCTGATTTTTGTGCATGGTGTCAGGTCGAGGTCTAAGCCCTTTCTTTTGCATGTGGTTATCCAGTTATGCCAACAGCATTTGTTGAAGAGGCTTTCCTTACTCCACATCACATTTCTTGCCCCTTTATCAAAGATTAGATGATCATACATTTGGGGTTGTATGTATGGATATTCCACTCTGTTCCATTGGTCTGTGGCTCTGCCTTTGTTCCAGTACCATGCTGTTTTAATTGTTACCACTTTGTAGTAAAGTTTGAGGTTGGGGAGGGTTTTACCTCCCATCATCTTTTCCCCAAGAATTGTTTTATATATCCGTGGGTGTTTATTGTTTTATATGAATTTCAGTATTGCTTGATCCATTTCTTTAAAGAATTTCATGGGTATCCTTATAGGATTCACTTTAAATCTGTATAATGCTTTGGGGAGTATTGCCATTTTAATAATGTTGATTCCCCCTATCCATGAGCAGGGGATATGTTTCCATTTCCTCATGTCCTCTTTTATTTTATGGAGTAGCATTTTATAGTTTTCTTTGTAGAGGTCCTTTACTTCATTAGATAAGTTGATTCCAAGGTACTTGATTTTCTGGGGCACGATTGTGAATGGGATTATTTTTTTCCTGTCCCTTTCCTATGTCTCATTGTTTGCATATAGGAAGGCCATGGATAATTGGGTATTGATTTTATAGCCTGCGACTTTACTGTACAAATTAATTGTTTCTAAGAGTTTCTTAGTAGAGGTTTTAGGCTTCTCTAGATATAATATCATATTGTCTGTGAATAGTGAGAGTTTGGTTTCTTCCTTTCCTATCTGAGTGCCCTAAATACCTTTTTCTTACCTAACGGCTATTGCTAGTACTTCCAGTACTATATTGAAGAGAAGTGGTGAGAGTGGGCGTACTATGACACTCCAATTCTTTCCCCTCATCCTCATACCAGGAACACAGCCATGTTCAGTCTGCTGATGTAATCCTCTATAAACAATAGAGTTTATTAAAGATGCGGAACTGGGTTCTTATATAAGTTAGGGTGTATGTTAAGAAAAAAGGTCTCCAGAGACATTTCAAACAAGTATTAATATTAGCATCTATTTATGTACAAAGAAAAGTTCTTTATAATATTTAGCAATGCGCAGTTCAGAAAGATCATACAGAGGGTAGGCAGGTGTCTTGCATGTGGCCGGGTTCAACAGTATTCTGTCCTGTAAGGAGTAATCACTGAGCACAGAGTCAGGAGAATGTGGGTTTTTTTACAAGAAAGAAAGAAAGAAAGAAAGAAAGAAAGAAAGAAAGAAAGAAAGAAAGAAAGAAAGAAAGAAAGAAAGAAAGAAAGAAAGAAAGAAAGAAAGAAAGAGAAGAGAAAGAAAGAAAGAAAGAAAGAAGGAAAGAAAGAAGAAAGAAAGAAAGAAAGAGAAAGAAAGGAAGAAAGAAAGAAAGGAAGAAAGAAAGAAAGAGAGAAAGAAAAGAAAGAAAAGGAAAGAAAGAAAGAGAGAGAAAGAAAGAAGTAAGAAAAGAAAGAAAGAGAGGAAAGAAGGAAGTAAGGAAGAAGAAGAAAGAAAGAGAGAGAAAGAAGGAAGTAAGGAAAGAAAGAAAGAAGAGAGAAGAAGGAAAGTAAGAAAGAAAGATAAGAAAAGAAAGAGAGAAGAAAGAAAGGAAAGAAAGAAAGAAAGAAAGAAAGAAAGAAAGAAAGAAGAAGAAAGAAAGAAAGAAAGAAGAGAAGAAAGAAAGAGAGAGAAAGAAAGAAAGAAAGAAAGAAAGAGAGAGAGAGAAAGAAAGAAAGAAAGAAAGAAAGAAAGAAAGAAAGAAAGAAAGAAAGAAAGAAAGAAAGAAAGAAAGAAAGAAAGAAAGAAAGAAAGAAAGAAAGAAAGAGGGGAAGGAAGGAAGAAAGGAAGGAAGGAAGGAAGGAAGGAAGGAAGGAAGGAAGGAAGGAAGGAAGGAAGGAAGGAAGGAAGGAAGGAAGGAAAGAGGAAGTGGAGATGAGAGGATGGGAAGGAAGAGAATGGGAGGAGAGTGGAGGGGAAATGAGGGGAAAGAAAGGGAAGGGAAGGGTAGGAAAAGAAAAGGGAAGGGAAGGAAAGGGAAAGTGAAAAGAAGGGAAGGGAAGGGAAGGGAAGGGAAGGGAAGGGAAGGGAAGGGAAGGGAAGGGAAGGGAAGGGAAGGGAAGGGAAGGGAAGGGAAGGGAAGGGAAGGGAAGGGAAGGGAAGGGAAGGGAGGCAAAGGGAAGGGAACAGAGGGAAAGGTAGGGAAGCAAAGGGAAGTAAAGGAATAAAGGAAAAGAGAGGAAAAAGTAAGTCATAGGATGTCCCTGGGTACAACCCCTTAGGCCCACAAACCAAAAACAAAAACAACTTCCGGACACAGAGTCCTTCCTTCCACAGGGTCAAACCAAAGGCACAAGCTCAAGTCACAGAGCTGGGGTAGATTTTTTGGATTTTCTTCACTCTTTGGGGGTGGGGAATGACAGTCAGGGCTGCAGGACTGCAGGGCACCAGGCAGCCTAACAGGGCCCCTCCCCAAACCAGCCCCACAGGAAAACAGGCCTAAGCAGAGGCACAGCCAAGGAGACAGATATGAAATTTGGGGGTTTCCTAACAAAATAGGGGGTCAGTGCCCTGTTTGGGACAACAGTGCTCATGTACTGATTTAACTATTTGTAAGAGTCTGTTGCCGTCTTATATAGTTAAAGAAAACATCATTCACATACTGTGGGACCAAGGAAGGGTTGATAGTTTGTAAAATTTAGACCCTAAAATTTTAAGTTCAATAATCTGCGCTGGTTATGGAGCCCCCTGAGAGACACTGGGTTGAATCCCTAAGAGACCCTGGGATTCACGACCCAGGGTCAGCTATGGCAAAAAGCACCTCCTGCACTGACCTCCAGAGAGACAATTTGCTCCAGTGTTATATATGACTGTAACTGAATTTAAGCCTTATTGATGCATGTATAATCCTCTTTCTTAAAATATAGTCAAATGTAGTTCGACTTGCATGATCTTATTAACATTTTTGGATGTAGTTTGAGAGTATAAATGCAATATCAATAAAATGGGGATTTTTTTTGTTCTGTGTCAAACTCCTTGAACATGTTTCACTATGAATTCAATTCATTAGGCCCCAATAGAAAGGCAATTCCAAATTCTTGACTATAACAATGTAAAACTATTAACCTGATTACAGCAGAAACAGTGAAATTGGACTCTCCCATGTCCCTTCTAAATGTTAAGACTTGGGGCTGGAGCCATATCACAGTGTGTAGGACATTTGCCTTGCAGATTGCCAACCTGGATTCAAGTCCTGGCATCCCATATGGTCTTCCAAGCACCACAAGGAAAGATTCCTGTGTGCAGAGGCAGGGGTCAGCCCTGAGCATCGCCAGGTGTACCCCAAAAAAAAGCAAAAAAAAAAAAAAAAACGTTCAGACTCTGCACATCAGAATCAGGAAATTCTCAAATGGGAGATATGGAACACAGATTTTTCTGTCAATTGTTTGCCTGAGGTTGACTAGACACATATTTACATGGCTAGAGCACCTGATAAATTAGAAATAAACTAATTATGAGAGACACAGTGAGGGGGCCAGAGTGATAGTGCAGTGTGTAAGGTGATTGCCTTGCATGCAGCATCCCATATGGTCCCCCAAGTACTGCTAGGAGTAGTTCCTGAGTGAAGAGCCAGGAGTAACCCTTGAGCACCGCTGGGTGTGGTCCCCAAACAAGCACACAAACCATAAAACAGAACAAAAGAAACATTGACACATATCTGTGTCACTCACAGTTAGACTGAGAAAAGTTCCATCTTAACCACTACCATCCAGGCTAAGTCAATGTTTCCACTATTTTTCATAGACTAGAAGACACATTTGTCACTTTGCTCAAGAGAAGGGACTCCTTCCTTGAAGTCTTTTCACACCAATGCACCCACCTGTGTATTTGCATGCTGTCCCCGGGGGAGGGTCTATATTGGGCAATGTCACATAAGAGTCAGCTCTATCTGGCTTTCAGCTATCAGGTCCTCTCAGATCAACTCTCAAAATGAGGTTACCTGCTCAGTTTCTGGGTCTGCTGATGTTCTGCATCCCAGGTAAGGGCAGCAGGAAGAGAAAGAATGGGTTCAGGACGAGGGTTGGGGGTGCCCACTGGTCTCTTTGTGTGTTCTGTGTGTCACATTTTGTGAGAGAGAAACATCAGGAAAGTGGAGATGACCCAGGGAAGGTGTAGAGGCCTGTTTCCCCATCCCTAAGGTCTCTCACTGTGGTGACATCCTTCTGGTGTAGGAGTATAAATCATTCATGTAATGACTTTCTCAAAAAACAATATTTTACCAGAAACACATTATAGAATGGAAGCAATAAAATTGACCTGATGTTTGAATGTAACCTGACACTTTTAAAATTCAATTTTCCAGGATCCAGCAGTGACATTGTGCTGACCCAGAGTCCACTCTCCCTGTCCATCGTCAAGGGAGAGCCAACCTCCATCTCCTGCACGTCTAGTGAGAGCCTCCTATATAGTGATGGAACAACTTATTTGTATTGGTTCCATCAGAAGCCAGGCCATCCTCCAAAGCGCCTGTTTTATCATGTTTCTAAAAGAGACCCTGGGGTCCCAGACAGGTTCAGTAGCAGTGGGTCAGAGACAAAATTCACTCTTCAGATTAGCAGTGTGGAGCCTGAGGATGTTGGCGTTTACTACTGCTTCCAAGGTACAAAGACTCCTCACACAGTGATACAGCCCCGAACATAAACCTCCCTGCCTGGCCTACCCCAGATGGCCACAAGTGTTCTTTGCTGGGGAGCAGACAGCAGTCTCAGTGTCAGTGAGAGGAAGGCATTTGGGTCTCAGGGGAGGAGGCTGCAGCTGTGGGTCTGGCCCAGGAGAGCCCCTGCTGTACTGCAGACACCCCCCATTAGGGCCTGGTCAGAGGCACAGGCCTGGCCTGGCAGAGCAGCAGGTATGCAGGGGGCTGTGCTGTGAATCAGCAGTTGAGTGAACTGACAGCGATTGGCTGCCCCACTTCACCCTCCCAGTTTTTCCACATTGAAGGAATCTATTACTACCTCAGATTAAGATTATTGACAGAACTTTTTAAAGATTTTAAGGCATAATGGCATTTACTGTGATGTAAAAAACTAAAGCACACACTGAGGGGCGCCTGCACTCGCAGGCTCTCCAGGCGGCTCTGTCTCACCGCCCAAGTTCAGTGCTCTGGAACTGCTGTGTGTGGGCTGGATCGGGACGGCCGTTAGCCAAGGACAGGCAAAGAACGAGGACCAAGCTGGTTGCTGATTAGTTACCGTTTATTCAATCTTTCATCTTCCCCATCTCCTGCACTCCTAGTTCCATCCTCTCTCTGGATCTCCTCCAGCCTCTCTCTGGCTTCTCTAGTCTCTCCTCCTACTTGTCTCTCCCACCTTGCCCTCTGGGCTACACCCAGCCAGGTAGCAAAATCAACATAAGAAAACCCTTCCTGAGGGCAGGGCATTCCAAAGCCCTTCTGACTCTTAAGGTTTTTTTTTCCCTTTCCTTAGTCTTAATACTTCTTAGTCTTAAACATCTTAATACTAGTTATTTTTGTATGGACATAGCAAGAGATACATTGAGGCTTGCAAGGCAGCTCTCCTGGCAACATCTTGCCACAGGCTCAGAGTACAGCACTCAGGCCAGATTAATCATTCCTAACCCTAGCAGGGTCCAAATCTATAGTTTCACTGTTTGGATCGTGAAAACATTTGTCCATGATCAAGCTCTTAACTTATAGTTAAGCATTAGGCACTTTGGCCAGGCCCATCTCAATGCCAGGGTAGCACACAACTCACCGCTTGCCCTGGGTCCGTCTCGTCCCTCGTCGGGACCCTGCTTTTGGGGGTGCTAGGAAGTAAGGGCAGTTGAGGCTTAGGTTGAGAGAACAGATGCCCAGGAGGAAAATATCATGTAGAGTCAAATGACATAAGGTTACAAAAGCATAGCATTTGCTAAGTATTCCTGTGTCCATACAAAAAGGTCATTGCTCTGAATAAACTATGCAAAGGACTCAAGGAGAAGAGAAAAACAATATTTTCAAGTCAATGGAACACTAAGAAAGAAGCTACTAATAAACAAAGAGGAATGGGAGCACTGTAATGAAAGTAACCCAATAAACCTAAACTACCTGAGGCTATGTAATCCTACACTGTGTAAAGTACATATTTATAGAAAAGTGCTTCAGATGGCCCAAAGAGAGTACAACAGGTGAGGTGCTTGACTTTTATATGGTTAAACCGTTTTACATCCCTGGAATCACATAGTTTTCCTTCCAGAAGTGATCCCTAAACCTAGAATAAGTCCTGAGCACAGCCAGGTGTGGCCTCAAACTAACAAATGAAAAACTCACAAACAAAAATACTAAGAAACCAAAAAATGCTGCTTCACATCTCCCCCATCCGAGGTCGCCCTAATCAGCCCCTCTCAACTCCTCCACCTACACCTCCAGGGCTTCCCCTCTGTGTACCTGATGGAGACTCCAGTGTGTCAGCTCCTACTCCCTGTCCTGACCTCACAGGCCCCAGTTCATCCTGCTCACACAGGGGCCCTGGTGCCTTTGGAGCTTCGACAAAGTTTTTCTCATTCCTGCCCTTGATCACCCTTAGTTTCACTCATTTCCTTGGATTCCTTGTGAAGGACCCTCTTGGTGAGTGGAGTCCTGGGAAGCAGAATGTAGAGTAGGAGTTTCTCTGACCCTTGCTCACTGGGGCAGACACAGTCCTCCAAAGTCAAATCCTGTAGCAGGAAAGATAATGGGGCAGGCAGGGAACCTTCCTCACTGATATCCCATGTGAAGCTGGCAATGGACCGAGAGGGGTTTTGTCCCTAGGCTGACCCTGAGCCCCCTGTGCTGCTTCTAAAACTTCACCTGGTGGGCACTGTCCCCAAGCTCAGCTCTAGAGAGATCCCTGTCCTCTATATCCTACCTAATACCTGCTGAGTCCCAGGGTTCCAGAAGCCCCATAACTCTGAAGCTAGAGATGTCCATCTCCCCGATGGCTAAGAGAGGCCCCTGTATGGGGACCTGCCCTTCATGCTGGAGTGGGTGGCAGTTGGGCAGAGGGCTGAGCACATTGTTGGTTTTACACCTTTGTGAAGTTTGTATAAAAGACAAAACCATACATGACAACAACATCTAGTCAAATAGAATAAACAAACACCACCCTCTGTCTTACACCCAAAGAAATTTCCAATGACTCATCAGTAATTGTCAAGCAAAAAAGTCATTCATCATCAACTTTAAAGCCCTGTAGGAACAGGCAGCAACATTTATTGCAAATATTACACTGTGTGGCTGGGTTTACATTTGTTTCATTGTGTTTGTTCTCCATTTCTGTAATGCAATTTCAATATGCAGCCCTCAAGGAAGCCTACAGTTCCTTTTCTCGTGTCCCCAAGAGAGAGGGTATCCATCTCAGAACTGGTAGAACCTCATATCAGGGCAGCTTACAGTTAATTACCATGTGATTTATCCATGTTGGTCTCTGACACCCAGATCGGTGACATGAGTATGGGCAGCATGTGACTAACGATTGGCAGCCTGGTTTTCCTGGAGTGCTTATTGTTTCCATAAAATGCATTGTTAGCAGGAAAATTGTCTAATACGGTGTTGAATTGTGTATAGGACAGGACATGGCTGCATTAAAGACAAGGCTGCATAGTTTCAAATTATACTTAACTGAACTATAAAATAGCTGCTGAGTTGCACTAGTTGTGTTTGTAATCTCTCCACTACCATCATTTGTAGAGACAGTCAGACATTGGAAAATATAGCAGCATCTCAGACCAAAATCACTCTAGGACCAGGCATGTAACTACAGAGAAAATATGTTGCTCATGTTGAGGCCCTGGATTTGAATCCTCACACACCATGAAAGCATTTTAGAACAGCGATGGTTGAATGGTCACTTTTGGTCTCTCATGAAGTCATAAAAACAATCCTTATAAGTCTTTGTCTAGAGCTCATGGTCAAGAGGGCTCCTCAGTGGTGCATCCACTGTGGTTCTGAGAGCAGGTCTGGGTCATCCTGGAGGAGGAATGAGGCTGCAGTAGCCACTCTAGAGAGGAGCCAGGAGCCCTCTGCTTCCTGCCATCCCACCCCGCGTGTGACATTATCCTTACAGGCTCCTCAGCATCTCTGGGACTCTCCTGACTTTTCAAAAATCATATATGGACATTTCCTGGCATCACACTCCCTATTACTTGCCTATTTGTTCCTGGCTTCTCCTCTAAACTTCGGTCACCTTCAATATGACAATAGAAATTGGAAATGTTCACTCAGGATAAGAACTGAGTACTGAAAGCAGGTAAAAGGATATACATGATAACTTTTCAGTAGCGGTGTTGCAAATCATAATGCCCCAAAGGAAAGAGAGAGAGGGGACAGTAAGAGAGGGTAGAGGAAGAGAGAGAGAGAGGGAGAGAGAGAGAAAGGGAGAGAGAGAGAGAGAGAGAGAGAGAGAGAGAGAGAGAGAGAGAGAGAGAGAGAGAGAAGTGCCTGTCATAGAAACTGCATGGGGTGGGAGGTCAGGAGGGAAAAATAAAAAGAGGAAAAAGGCTCTGATGACCTGTTAAAGTCATTTCTCCTCAACTATATGACCATTATATTAGGAACATGAAAACTTTGTTTTTTCACATTGTTGTGTGAAACTTTCCTTTTAGGAAAAAGCTCAAGGTCTAGATCTGAGAGTATATAACCAAGTACACAAAAATGTACTCAAACAGCATAAGTGTACCTGAAAATGAAAGAGTAAACCATTTAGTGTCTTTCAGTTGTAGAGGGCACCAAAGGCAAAGTAGAGAGAGAGAGAGAGAGAGAGAGAGAGAGAGAGAGTCCAGACTTTATGCTTTAATGTTCCTGCTGATTGGCTCTGAGACAGTCCAGCCTCTGCTCTTCATTGAATGTGGAGGTGCTCACTCACTGTCCTTAATGTTTCTGCCAAACAATGGCTCACACGTTGGGACCCAGGTTGCAATGACATTTCATTGAATATGTGGCTTCCTATGACCTCCCAGGGAGTGTCCTGGACACACGAAATCTTGCACAGTCTTTGCTTATCTCTCCTGTGTCTGTTTCATTCTCAGCAACTGACACTGTTAGACTGAGGTTGAAGATGACTGTCTTATTGATGTTAGTGAGGTACATATTTGTATACTCCAGTTTACTGACAGACTTTACAGTATCTGTTCCAAAGACTTGGTGAAAGTCTATGAATCACAGCAGCTCAGATCATCCTCAGCTGAAACCTATTAAGTTGCTGTATCAAACAAGGGCCACAAGATGGCAGACAAACCCCATATGTGACAAGAGAGACTCTGAATCCTAGAAACCCTGAGACAGTAACAGGTCCATTGTTAGCAGGGACATGGCTGTGGTGGGAAAGTATGAAAGCTGTTAGTCTGAGCTGTAGCCAGATGTTTCGTCCTTTCCTGCTGTGGGGATAGAAGTCCTGTCCTGCCTCTCGGCTATGGACTTTGATCCCCCATCAGTGCTCATAAGTTGGCTTAAGTTCCTCTTGATGGAGCAGTAGAGTCATTTAGGGTAACATGAGCTCAAAGGAGGGGCATTAGATGGGAGTTTAGGGACACCAGGGAACACTGCCCCCATCCCACCCCCTTGCGGGCCCTACAGGCACGAATTCCGTGAGAGGCTTGTGAGGAAAAGGAGAGGGAGGAAATCCTGCTGACAGGAGGAAGGTACCAAAGTAAGTGACCCTGAGGGACACTGACCTTCACTCTCCAGCCTCTCAGAGTGTGAGAACCCCATGTGTGTGGTGTGAGTCCCCAGCCTTGTGTTCCTGTGAGGGAGCCTGAGCTGATGCTTCACACTTTGCACCCTTTGAGCAGGGTCTGCCTCCGGGACACCCAGAGAGGTCGGCACTGAGGAAACATTCCTACTTTAATTTCTTCTCTTCCAACTGCCAAGGAGAACTTAGAAACCATTTTCTCCTTGTCAGGCAACATTGTTGATGAAACTGCTGGCTGTTTAATTTCAACCAGAAATCCATCAAATTGCATGAATTCTAATTTGATAGTTATGTTTTGGGTGTCTTTATGCAGCTCCACTCAGATGCCATGGGGAACACAGTGTGACCCACCTCCAGTCCCCCTGGCTGTTCCAGGAAGAGGTCAGTGTCCCTGCAGGGCCAATATGAGAGTTCAGAGCATCAGAGACTGAATCTAGCTCTGAAGCTTCTGCTCAGCCCATTCCCCCTGAGGCTCTGCAGGATGCTGACAGCTGCTCTGTCCCCTGCTCACCATCAGAGGAAGCTGCCACAGGAGCCCAGACAACCTCTGTGTGATAATCTCCCATCTCCTGCTCCTGTGGTGGAATACAATGTCTTAGGGCTTCTTGTGACAACAGAATTGCGTGAACACCCTGGAGTCTCATCCTCCTTCTCCCCCAACCCTTCCCCTGGCCATCAGAACCACCTCAGGGCAGCTCCTCTGGAGCAGACAGTGCAGGCAACAGTGTGTGTCTTATCTGAGCTGCTCTTCTGAGTACACACACTCAGTGCACCCAGCTTCACTCTCTCTGGTGTCCTTTGTAACTGAGGTCACTTCCTCTCCCATCCTGCCACTATCAACATTATTCTGTCCTGTCTCAGTGAGTCCCTGTGCAGGATTGTCCTTTGCACAGTGAGTGATGGGAATCATCGAGTAGGAATTGGTTAGAAATTTGTTCATGGGGCATCTGGTAGTTCAGTGAGACAGAACCGTGGCAGCCTTAAAATTCAATGGTTGATTGGGGTGTGTGTGTTGGTTTGGGGGAGATCTCTCCTGCCTGAGTCAGATGTGAGGCCTCAAATGTCTCTGGAAGGTCCTGTCAGGAGCCCTGCAGAACATGAGACTCCCTGTGCTGCCCCTGTCTGACAGAAGCAGTGGGGGAGGCCCCAGTCAGAGGCTGATCATTGGGAGGAAACGCATCTCCACTAGAATCCATGATCACTGTACGGCTCCCCTGGTACTTTCTGTTCCACCTTCCATGGATCTCTGACCCAGCCCAGGCCTCTGGATTCCTCACAAATAGAAAGCTACCAGGTTGGCCGGCAATTCATCGAGGAGAGTCCCTCATGAAGCTTGAATTCAGTGATGTGGAGGGTCCATGGGGCTTTCAATATTTGATGCTGTGCACTCCCAGGGGCATTCTACTGAATGAAGAAACAATGAATAAATGGGGGTGGGGAGGTGGGGTTGGGGAAATCATCACTAGAGTCTACAGTGACTCATCTCACTCAGCACTCTACCCTCACCAGCTCATTGGAATATTAGCCCCTTTCAGAGACTAAATCTCAGGTTGGGCTCTCCCTCATTCCCACTTTGATGCCCTTCTCTAAGACGTGCAAGTCATTTCTCTGTGGAGTATTACCCTAACCTTACTCGAATTTCAATGCCCTGCATGAGAGCTTGCTAAGAGCTGCCCAAAATTAGAAGAGATATGTGGAAAGATACTACAGTAGGTAGGTTTCTTGCCTTGCATGTGACCTCGTTTCAATACTTGTTGTCCCATAGGGTTACCCACACCTCCACCAGAAAGCCTTGCCAGGAGTGATTGCAGAGAAAAGTACCCAAAGTAATCCCTGGGAACTGCTACATGTGGTCCAAACACAAAACAAAAACAAAAAAAGGGAAGAAAAGGAAATGTGTGATAAAGTATGAAAGCTCTAGGAGCAAAGTGCATTAAAGTGGAGGTTGGTGGAGACAACTCATCTCATCTATCCCTTCTCGATTCATTTCCATCTGGTCAGCTCAGAAAGAAATTTTTCAGGGAAAGAGGGACTGAAAAACATGGGATATGTCCAAAACGAAAAGAGTGTATGTTAATGTCCTGGGAAGGTAGAGAGCTTTCCGGAACATGAAGGAAAAACCCCACAATCGAGGCTGAGGTGGAACTTGTGAGACTCTCTCAGGAATGCATTTCAGCACAGACTTGTTAACTACAGCCCCAAGGTTTTCTCCTGTTAACATACAGTATTTCCAGTGGGTAGTGATGGCATCTCTAAAACCAATAATACCAGGACATCAAAGCTAAATGGAAGATTCCATGTCCTCAATTTTATCCAAAGATGTGAAATTGAAAGAGTCTATAATTCCTGACAGTGTCTGGGTGGCTGTGGTCTGACAGAGCCTGTCCCTGGGCAGAGAGAGCAAGAAGCCATGTCCTGACTCTCAGGATGTCTGAGGACTCGCCCTTCTGTGCTCACACTGGGGGCTTTCTGGGGCCCGGGGAAAAGCATCTTCTCTCTAGGCAAAATTCTGCTGCCTTACAGGGACCTGCACCCCTGACTTCCCTGCAGCTGGGCTGGTCCCCACACTCACCCTCCCACCTCTGCCTGCCCAGCCTGCCCAGCCCCCTCTCATTTGCAAGTGCTCAGAGATCTGCCTAGACACTAAATAATAGTTTGTGTCACCCTGGCAGGGTCAGTGTCTGTCACACCTAGAGTGGACATGAGGACCCCTGTGCAGCTCCTCAGCTTCCTGCTGCTCTGGCTCCTGGGTAAGGAGGGAAATGAGCGTTTACTGGACCTAGAGCTACCTGTGCTTTAGGGAAAATAATTTAAAGTACGATGAATGATGGTGATAATGTGTGTTTCTATTTTCAACCCCAGGTTCCTGGTGTGATATCCAGATGACCCAGCCTCCATCCGTGTCTGCATCTCTGGGAGAGAAAGTCACCATCACCTGCAAGGCCAGTCAGAGCATTTACAGTAATTTAAACTAGTATGAGCAGAAACCAGGGAAACCCCCCAGGCTCCTCATCTATACTGCAACCAATTTAGGACCAGACGTCCCTCCTCGATTCAGTGGCAGTGGATCTGGGACAGATTTCACTCTCACCATCAGCAGCTTCAAGCCTGAAGAAGATGCTGCCACTTATTACTTTCACCAAAGTTGGAGTACCCCTCCCACAGTGATATATGCCAGAACATAAACCCCCAGAGAGCAGCTGTGTGAGGCTGGCTGGCCCAGCTGCTCGTCCTGGTGCCTCTACTGCTGAAAGTGTTAGATGCAGTCACATGGTGATCCCACAGGAAGGTTGTGAGAGATGTCACAAAGAGGTTCCTGACACCCCAATTCTCTTCCCCTATCCTCATTCTAGGAACACAGACATGTTCATTCTGCAGATGTAATCCTTAATAAGCAATAGAGTTTATTAAAGATGAGAAACCTGGTTCTAATATCAGTTAGGATTTATGCAAAGGAAAAAAGGTCTCCAGAGAAATTTCAAACAAGGATTATTATTAGCATTTATCTATGTATTAAATTATGTTCTTTATGATATTTAGCAATTCACAGGTTGAAGATATCGTACAGAGGAAAAGGCAGATGTCTTTCATGTGGCTGGGTTCCATAGTACCCTGGCCTATCATGAGTAACCACTGAGCACAGAGCCAGGAAAATGAGGGGTTTGAAACAAAAACACAAGGAAAGAAGGAAAGAAGGAAGGAAAGAATGAAAGAAAGAAAGAAAGAAAGAAAGAAAGAAAGAAAGAAAGAAAGAAAGAAAGAAAGAGAGAGAGAGAGAGAGAAAGAAAGAAAGAAAGAAAGAAAGAAAGAAAGAAAGAAAGAAAGAAAGAAAGAAAGAAAGAAAGAAAGAAAGAAAGAAAGAAAAGAAAGAAAGAAAGAAAGAAAGAAAGAAAGAAAGAAAGAAAGAAAGAAAGAAAGAAAGAAAGAGGGAGGGAGGAAGAGAGGGAGAGAAGGAGAGAGGGAGAGAGGGAGAGAAGGAAGGGAGGAAGGAAGGAAGGAAGGGAGGGAGGGAGGGAGGAAGGAAGGAAGGAAGGTAGAAAGTGGAGGAATGGGATGGCAGTGAATGGAAGAGAAGGGGAGGGGAAAAGAAGGGAAAGAAAGGAAGGGGAAGGGAAGGGGGAGGGGATAAAAGGGAAGGGAAAAAAAAGAGAAGAGAAGGGAGACAGAAAACAAGGAAAAATAAGTTATAGGATGCCCCCAGGTGTCACCCCTGAGTCCTTCAACCAAAAATAAAACTGCCAGACACAGAGTCCTTCCTTCCTCAGGGTCCAAACCAAAGTCACAAGGCTCCAGTCACATGGCTTGTGGGAATTTTTTGGATTTTCTTCACTATTTGGGTTCAGGCAATGACAGTCAGGGCTGCAGGACTGCAGGTCACCAGGCAGCCTAGCAGGGCCCCTCCTCAAACCAGCCCCACAGGCAAACTGGCCTAAGCAGAGGCACAGCCAAGGAGACAGAAATGAAATTTGGGGGTTTCCTAACAAAATAGTGAAGTCACCAGTTGGACAAAATTGTTCATGTACTGATTAATTTATTTGTTACAGTCTGTTACTGTCTTATATAGTTAAAGAAAACATCGTCCACACACTGTGGGAAAAGGAAGGGTTGAAAGTTTGTAAAATTTAGATCCTAAAATTTTAAGTTCAATAATCTGCGCTGGTTATGGAGCCCCCTGAGAGACTCTGGGGTGAATCCCTAACAGACCCTGGGAGTCACAACCCAGGGTCTGTTATGGCAAAAAGCATCTCCTGCACTGACCTCCAGAGAGACAATTTGCTCCAGTGTGATATATGGCTGTGACTGAATTTAAGCCTTACTGATGCATGCTCCTGTTTCTTTAAATATATCAAATGTAGTTTGACTTGCATGATCTTTATTAACACTTTGGGATGTAGTTTGAGAGTATAAATGCAACATCAATAAAAAGGGGATTTTTTTTGTTCTGTGTCAAACTTTTTGAACATATGTGTCACCATAAA
Organism: Sorex araneus; assembly: GCF_027595985.1. Lineage (NCBI taxonomy): Eukaryota > Metazoa > Chordata > Mammalia > Eulipotyphla > Soricidae > Sorex > Sorex araneus. Next base: position 307,840,832 of record NC_073313.1, on the reverse strand, counting down.
TTCAATTCTTTAGGCTCCAGGAAAGGCAACTCCTAATTCTTGATTATAACAGTGTGAAACTATTAACCTGATTACAACACAAACAGAGAAATTTTCCTCTCTCATGTCCATTCTGGGCTGGAGCAATAGCGCAGCAGGTAGGGTGTTCACCTTGGACACGGTCAAGCCGGGTTCGATTCTTCTGCCTCTCTTGGTGAGCCCAGCAAGCTACCAAGAGTATGTTGCCCTCGTGGCAGAGCCTGGCAAGTTACCCGTGGCATATTCAATATGCCAAAATCAGTAACAACAAGTCTCACAATGAAGATGTTACTGGTGCCCTTTCGAGCAAATCGATGAGCAAAGAGATGACAGTGACAGAGTGAGATGTCCATTTGAAAGTTGAGGCTTGGAGCCAAAGCCATATGACAGCGGGTAGGACATTTTCCTTACACATAGTTGACCTGGATTCGAGTTCAGGCATCCGATATAGTCCCTTGAGCACCACCAGGAGTGATTCTGAAGTGCATAGCCAGGAGTCAGCCCTGAACATCATCAGTTGTGCTCCCCCCCTCGCAAAAAAATAAAAAATGAAGTTGAGACTCTGCACATCAGAATCAGGAGATTCTCACATGGGAAATACGAGACACAGATTTTTCTGACAATTGCTTGGCTGAGGTTGACCTAGACACATATTTACATGGCTAGAGCACCTGATACATTAGAAATATACTAATTGTGAGAGAAACGGTGAGGGGGCCAGAGTGATACTGCAGTGGTTAAGGTCATTGCTTTGCATGCAGCATCTCAATGGTCCACCAAGAATTGCTAGGAATTGTTCCTGAGTGAAGAGCCAAGAGTAACCCCTGAGCACTGCTGAGTGTGGTCCCCAAGCAAGCAAACAAAACCATAAAACAGAACAAAAGAAACATTGACACACATCTGTGTCACCCACAGTTAGACTGAGAAGTGTTCCATCTTAACCACTACCATCCAGGCTAAGTCAATGTTTCCACTATTTTTCATAGACTTGAAGACACATGCTTCACTTTGCTCAAGAGAAGGGACTGCTTCCTTGAGGTCTTTTCACAGCAATGCACCCACCCATGTATTTGCATGTTGTCCCCGGGAAGGGTCTGTATTGGACAGTCTCACATAAGAGTCAGCTCTATCTGGCTTTCAGCTATCAGGTCTTCTCAGATCAACTCTCAGAATGAGGTTCCCTGCTCAGTTTCTGGGTCTGCTGATGTTCTGCATCCCAGGTAAGGGGAGCAGGGAGAAGAGAAAGAATGGGCTCAGGGGTGGGGGGTGGGGGGGCCCACTGGTCTCCTCGTGTGTTCTGCTTGTGTGTCAGACTGTGTGAGAGAGAAACATCAGGAAAGTGGGGATGGCCCAGGGAAGGTGTAGAGGCCTGTTTCCCCATCTCTAAGGTCTCTTCACTGTGGTGACAACCTTCTGGTGTAGGAGTACTAATCATTCAAGTAATGACTTTCACAGTAACAATATTTTACAAAAATTAAATTACAGAATGGAAGCAATAAAATTGAGCTGATGTTTGGATATAAACTGACACTTTTAAAAATCAATTTTACAGGATGCAGAAGTGATGTTGTGATGACCCAGAGTCCACTCTCCCTGTCCATCGTCAAGGAAGAGCCAACCTCCATCTCCTGCACTTCTAGCAAGAGCCTCGTACATAAGGATGGAAACACCTATCTGATCTGGTTCCATCAGAAGCCAGGGCAATCTCCAAAGCTCCTGTTCTATAAAGTTTCTAACAGACAGCCTGGGATCCCAGACAGGTTCAGTGGCAGTGGGTCTGGGACACAATTCGCTCTTCAGATTAGCTGGGTGGAGCCTGAGGATGTTGGCTACCAAGGTTCAAAGGCTCCTCACACAGTGATATAGCCCCGAACATAAACCTCCCTGCCTGGCCTGCCCCAGATGGCCACACTTGTTCTTTGCTGGGGAGCAGACAGCAGAGTCTCTGAGTCAGTGAGAGGAAGGCATTGGGGGTCTTAGGGGAGGAGGCTGCAGCTGTGGGTCTGGACCAGGAGAGCCCCTGCTGTACTGCAGACACCCCACATTAGGGCCTGGTCAGAGGCACAGGCCTGGCATATCAGAGCAGGAGGTATGCAGGGGGCTGTGCTGTGAATGACCAGTTGGAGTGAACTGACACCTGATTGGCAACCCCACTTCACCCTCCCAGTGTTGCCCACATTATAAAGGATACATAAGTATCATATTTTTGACACAACTTTCTCATGATTTTAAGGCATAATGCAATTAACTATGAAATGAATATTTTTTTTTAAGGAAAGTGCTTCATATGGGTCAGAGAGTACAACAGGTGAGGTGCTTGCCTTGTATGTGGTCAACATATTTTACATCCCTGGAACCCCATATTTTTCCTTCCAGGAGTGATCCCTAAGCCTGGAATAAGTCCTGAGCACTGCCATGTGTGGCCTCAAATTAACAAATAAAAAAATTAACAAAAATACTAATAAACCAAGAAAAATAGCCTCACAGCTCTCCCATCCCAGGCTGCCTTTCCCGGCCCCTCTCACCTCCTCCACCTGCACCTCCAAGGCTTCTCCTCTGCATCCCTGATGGAGACTCGAGTGTGTCAGCTCCAACTCCCTGTCCTCACCTCATACGGTCTAGTTCATCCTGTTGCACACATTGGCCCTGGTGATTTCAGAGCTGGGCCCCAGATTTTCTCATTCCTGCTCTTGATCACCCCTAGTTCTCACTCATTTCCTTGGATTCCTGTGAAGGACCCTCTTGGTGAGTGGAGTCCTGGGAAGCAGAATGGAGAGTAGGAGTTTCTCTGACACTTGCTTACTTGGCAGACCCAGTCCTCCAAAGTCAAATGCTTGTAGCAGGAAAAACACTGGGGCAGGTAGGGAACTTTCCTCACTGGTATCCCATAGCTTTTCTTTGGGCTTTTTTTGGGAGGGCAGGTGTTACACTCTGCAATGCACAGAGGTTACTCCTGGCTTTTCACTCAGGAATTACTTCTGACAGTACTCAGAGAACCACATGGGATGCTAGGAATCGAACCTAGGTCAACCGCATGCAAGGAAAACGCCCTACCAGCTGTACTATAGCTCCAGGCCCACCCATGGGAAGCTGGCAATGGACTGAGGGTGGTTTTATCCCCAGGCTTACCCTGAGCCCCCTGTGCTGTTCCTGAAAATTCACCTGGTGGACACTGTCTCCAAGCTCAGCTCTAGAGAGACCCATGTCCTCTAGATCCTGACTGAGTCCCAGAGTTCCAGAAACCCCATGTCTCTTTGAATCTGGAGCTGTCCAGATCCTTGCTGTCTTACAGCAGTTCCTGTGTGGGGACCTGCCCTTCATGATGCTGGTCTGGGTGTTGGATCAGACAGAGAGACGGGAACACGCTTGTTTATCACATTCACACAAATGTGTAAAATTTAAACTCACACATTATAAGAACTATTATTTTCATATCTAGTTATATAGAAATCAACAGCCTAGCCCCATTCTTGCTTTCAAAGAGACATCCAATTACTGTTTGGTAAATGTCCAGGAACAAAGTCATTCATCCCCAACAGCAAAGGCGACTCTCCCGGTCCTGTTGGCACAGGCAGCAATCTTACTGCAAAGACGAGAGCATGGGACAATGTTTCCATTTGCTTCATGGTGTTTGTCCTTCATTTCTGTGATGCAGTGAAAAGATTGCAGATCCCAAGAAAGCCTAAGGATTCTTTTCATGCCCTCCAGATAGACGAACTTTGTCCATGTACTAGAAGAAACATTTATCAGGGAAGTTTACAACTCCCACTTGTGATTGTTCCATTTGGTTTCTTGTAGTAATCCTGTATACAGGGACCTCAGGAATGAGGCGATGATCTGGTCTAGGGCAGTGGGTGATCAAAGACTCACACATACAGCATGGCCAAGACAGAGCCTCCCACTCGTGCAATAGACTCTTAGTCATATGACAAACTTTATTAGGAGAGACAGTGGTTAAATAAAGGCTGAGGAAGAATCCTCCATGCACCAGATGGGGGACATGAGCACGGGCAGACCGTGTGATTAACAGTTGACAGTTTGGTTGTCCTGGTGTTGCTTATTGATTCTTAAAAACACATGGTTATCTGGGGCTGGAGTGATAGCACAGCGGGTAGGGCGTTTGCCTTGCACGCGGCCAACCCGGGTTCGAATCCCAGCATCCCATATGGTCCCCTGAGCACTGCCAGGGGTAATTCCGGAGTGCAGAGCCAGGAGTAACCCCTGTGCATCGCCAGGTGTGACCCAAAAAGAAAAAAAAAACACATGGTTATCTGTGATATAGTCTACAACACAGTTGTGTAGTGTATAGCATAAGAAATTGCTGCAGTTAAGCCATGGCTTCATAGACTTAAATTGTACAAAATTAAAATTAAAAATTACTGACTTGCACTAGCTTTATTTCATGTCTCTCAACTATATAAATCTCTAGAGTCAGTCACACATTGGAAAAGCATGATCACAATCTCATGATCATAATCACTCAGGACCAGTGATGTAGAAGACCATGTACGAGACACTGGGGTTGAATCCTAACACACCAAGAATGCATTCATGAATCACAAAAGCCCCGTTAATCATCGATTTCTCGAGTGGGCTCAGTAACCTCTCCATTTGTCCTTTCCCTGAGATCTTAGAAGTCTCTCTCCCAGTGATGTTGCACTGGAGGCTCTTTCAGGGTCAGGGGAATGAGATCCAGCTTGTTACTGGATTTAGCATATGAATACACCATGGGAAGCTTGCAAGGCTGTCCCATGTGGGCAGGAATCTCTCAGAAGCTTGCCAGTTTCTACAAGATATCGTGTGCTGTGCGCTTCTGGGAGCTCACTTCTAAGTCTCTGGATGTTGGCCATTGATGGGATTACACACACCTGGGTTCCTCTGCTGGCACCTTCATGCGAGAGGCCCGTCCGAACGTGTGGAGAGGGGCCTTGAGCATGGCTGTAGCTAGGTTCCAGTGGTCTTTGGCTGCCGGGAGCTCTGCTCCGGGTGGGGAGGGAAGCTGGAGCCCATTTCCTCTGAGGGGCCCCGGGGAAGACAGCCAGGCACGCAGGCAAGAGACTCTCAAGAATGCATTATGGGTCATTATTGGTTGACTTGTCACCCTAGGTGTCTCATGGAGTCATAAGGACAATCCTCACAGGGCTTGGTCTAGAGCTCATGGCTCTGAGTCCTCCTCACTGGTGCATCCACTGTGGTTCTCAGTGCTGGTCTGGGTTATCCTGGATGGAGGAATGATGCTGGATTAGCCACTCTGGAGAGGACCCTGGAACCCTCTGCTTTCTGCCATCCCTCCCACACATCTGCCACTATCCCTACAGGCTCCTTCTCATCTCTGAGACCCTCCTGCCTTTTCAAAAATAACATCTGTGATATATCATGGGATTCACAGTTCTTAATACTTCCCCATTTTGACTGACATCTCTTTGAAAGTCCTAGTCACATGCCATTTCTCCTCATCTAGTTGAGAGTTTAGTAGTAATATTAACCACTTTGTTTTCCCCACACTCTCTTGTGTGAAATTGTCCCCTTATCACAAATCTCAAGGTCGGGATAGTTTCCCTGGCAAAACATGTTAGGTCTGAGAGTGTATAATCAGGCACACAAAATGCACCCAAAGGCAGTACTCAGAAAAGGCTACAGTAGAACAATTAAGGATATTTATGAGGTAGAGAGAAACTCAGGCAAAAAAATCACAAGAAAGTGCCCAGACTTTGTATGTTAGGGTGCCTGCTGATTGTCTCTGAGACACCCCAGCCTCTGCTCCTCATGCACCCACTGAATGTGGATGTGCTCACCAACTGTCCTTAATGTCCCTGCCAACATAAACACTGGCTCGCCTGTTGGACCCAGTTCGGAAGGAGTGACATTTCATTGAATAAACGGCTTCCTGCGAGCTCACTGGGCCTGCCCCACCACCCTAAAGCTTGGACAGTCCTTGAATGTCCCGCCCCGGGGCAACAGCCAAAAGGAGTAGGGAGCATGGGCAGTGGTGCCCAGCCAAGTAGAGAGGGCCTGGGGAGTGAAGTCACGGGACCAGATAGCTACAGAGAGCTGGAAACAATGCTGGCCCCAAACTCATGGGACTGGACAGGGATGAGAATTGGAAACATACTGCCCATACAGCCAGTTCCTAGAAAAAATGCTGTTATGTAACCAAACCCTATATAAACTGCAAATGTCCCCGAGGCCTTCTAAATGATGCATCCAATGGTGCATCAGAGCTGGGCTGGGTTATCCTAGAGAAGGAATGAGGCTGGATTAACCACCCTAGAGAGGAACAAGGAGCCTCTGCTCTCTGCCATCCCACCCCCACCTTTACCCTTATCTGTACAGGCTCCTCCTCATCTCTGGACCCTCCTCCATTTTCCAAAGGAACATCCATCCCATCTCTTGGGATCATAGCACCTAGCACTTACCTACCTGTGATGATCATCTCGTCTCTACCCTGGCTACCTGGTCATCATTTCTCCTCAACTGGTTGACAATTATCTTAGGAATATGAACCACTTTGTTCCACATGGTCTTGGTGGAATTTTTCTCCTTGTCATAAACCCCAAGTTTGTGATAGTCCCGGGGAAAAACTTTCAGGACTGAGAGTATATAAAAACAATTTAGGACTGAGAGTATATAATCAGGCAGGCAAAACTGTAGCCAAAGGAAACGTAAATACACCAACAAAAGGCTAAAATTAAGGTTTAGGGTCTTACAAATGTAGAGGGCATCAGAGTCAAGAATATAATCAGAAAGTGCCTAGTCTTTGTACTGTAAAGTGCCTGCTGATTGTTTCTGTGAGACAACCCAGCCTCTGCTCCTCATGCACCCACTGAATTTATGTATGTGCTCACTAACGGTCCAAATGTCCCCGCCAATTTAAAAACTGACTCACCTGTTGAGACCCAGTTTGTAGTGAGCAACATTACATTGAACAAATGGCTTCCTGTGAGCTCACTGGGGCTGCCCAGGCCACCCTAAATCTTGGACAGTCCTTGTATGCGTGTTTGTTGGTCTCATTGTGTGTCTGTTGGTCTCATTCTCTGTTAGTGAATCCAATGAATAAATATTGAAGCTGACAATTCGATTGGCCTTACGAGGTACATTTCCATGTAGTCTGACTGGGTTTACAGTCTCTGTTCCAAATATTTAGGGAAAGTCTGACTGAATCTCCCAAGAGCACAGGGGCCACCAGCACCTGAAGCCTAATAAGGTGCTGCATCACATATTGGCCACCAGATGGCAGACGCACCCCAGAAGTGACAAGAGAGTCCCTGCATCTGAGAAATACTGAGAGTCACAGGCCTGTGGTCAGCAGGGACAGGGCTCTGTGGTGTGGTGGGAAAGTATGAAACCTTTAGAGTCTAGTTGGAGCGATATTTTCACCTTTTTTTCTGTGAAGACAGAAGTCCTGTCCTGCCCGTCTGCGATGGGCTGCTTTAATGCCCTGACCAGTTTCACAATTGGAGAGAGAGCTGTAGAGTCACTGGAAGTAAAATGAGGTCACAGGAGGGCACAGGTGGGAGTATAGAGACACCAGGGATCCCACTCTGTGTCCACATACCCAGGAGAGACCTGTGAGGACAAGGGAAGGGAGGGGCTCCTGCTGACAGGAGGAGGGTCTCTGGGGAAGGGACCCTGAAGGACCTTGACCTTCCTCTCCAGCCTCCCAGCATGTGAGAATCCCAGGTGTGCGGTGTGAGTCCCCAGCCTGTGCGTTCCTGGGAGGGAGCCTGAGCTGAATCTTTATACCCAGGAACCCTCTGAGCAGGATCAGCCTCATGAGGACACCATGGAAGTGGTGGAGGAATTTGTCATTTTCTTAATCTTCACCCCTTTGCTGCTCTAATTTCTGAGGGGAAAGGCTCAAGATTCAATCTGGGCTTAAAGGCTAAAAGTCCAACATTGCCTTGGTGATGAAGCGGTTGCCTCTTTTGTTTCCTGATCAGAAAATGCAGCAAATTGAATGAATTAATTTCCAGGTGTTTATATAAGGGTTGTCCTGTTTTCTTGTCCACTGAGATGTCAGTGAGGACACTGTGTGACCCTTCTCCAGTCTCCCTGGCTGTTTCTAGGAGAGGGTCCCTGTCACACACAGGGCCACACAGTGTGAGGAGCATCTCATCCTGAGATCAGCCTAAGGTAGGGCTGCAGAGAAAGTACATGGGTTCACGGTTATGCCTTCAATTCAACCAGATGATCCCTGGAAGCACAATTTCTCCGAGTATCAATGGGGGCATTCTTGGAGGTCTCTAGGACCACCTGGCTGACCTTGGTAGAGAGGCATGGGGGGGGGGGGCGGGGGAGAGTTTGGATGTCATTGTCTCAATGAGTTTCAAATTGCTCCAAGAGCTTAACATTGTACTGTTTGGCTCAACTGCCCAAGAATTGCCTGGAGTGGCCAACACCTGCCCGCAGCACTGGTCGGGAGCTTCTGCACTACACCAGACACATAGAAAAAAATCAATATTTGTTCCTAGGTTACTTTCCATTGCACTCTACCCTGCTGCTCTGTCAGGACTGGGACAATGAGTGCAGACACATGGCTCTCTCACCATCACCAGGAAAGTGCCCCAGGGTCACAAACACCCCCTTGGGACACTCACCCCCCACCCTCAGGACCTATGCTGAAGCGTCTGTGGACTTGGGGTCCTCAATAGCAACATGACAGGGGACAGCTCTGAAATCTCACTCTCTCTTCTCCTCCCAACCCCTTCCACACACAGCCCCACTCTATCTCCTCTGACTCCCTGATGGAATCTGAATATGTGGGTTCTCAGAACTTCTGTTTCAAACTCAATGACCCCAGGTCATCCTGCATCACACCGGCTGTGGTGGCTGCAGAGTTAAAGTCTAGGTTTCTCTTACATGCTGCCAATTGGTGACCCCAAGTTCTGACCCGTCTCCATGAATCCCTGACAGGGTCCTTGTTGGTAAGTGCGGTGCAGGGAGCAGTTAATAATATAGGGATTGGTTACACTCCCTCAGAGGGGAAACAAGGTCCATTTGGAACAAGATCCTGCTGCATGAAGAGCAATGGTAGCAGGGAGGGGAGATCTCTCCTGCTCAGTCAGGTGTGAGGCAGCAAATGGCCCTGGAGGCTCCTGTCCTGGGCCCTGCAGAAGGAGAGCCCCCGGAGCTCCTCCTGTCTGAAAGAAGAGCTAAGGGAGGCCCCAGTCACAGGCTGATCACTGGAGAGGAAACTGTCTCCTCTAGACTCCATGATCACTGCCGGGCTCCCCTGGGACCTGCCGCCTCCCTGGAAACATTCCAGACCATCCCTGAATACTCAGTACTTCGGCTTGCGTATGTCCTGTTGGGTTAATGGTTCATGGGGGTCTAGTTTAGTCTATCGGGTGCTGAATTCATGGGTGGGGAACAACAGGACTGTGCAGAAAGTGCTGGGTTGCAGTTCCAGGGGCAGCCTCTAGAATGAAAGAACAGTGATGTTGATGGGGTGGTGGGATGGCACCCTTAGGAACCGGGATGCTGACTCACACAGTATGGATCTCTGCCCCTGCCCAGAGAGATAGTTCTCCCTGTGTGGTTCTATCTTCACTCCACACTGACTGTCCACCTCTTGTGGCAGCCTGCACCCCATAGAGGTGTTTGTCTACAATCTGTGAATCCCATAAACTGTGAGGATGTTCTCATTCACTCTCCTGTAGTGTTATCACCTCAGTCTTCTTAAGTTATTGGTTCTTATGTCTGGGATCTGAGAGCCTCTGTGTCTCTGGACCAACATGAGTTTCGAGCAAGGACACACCTGTGATGGGACAGAGGAAACCCAATGACAACTCATTCAAGTTGGACTGTCTCAGCCACCACTTCTGAACCAGATCAGGGCGTAGAGAATGAAAATTGGAAAGAATATCAAAGAGGTCAAGGAGTTTTCAGTTCTGTGTCATAAATTAGAGCTTGGAAAGGAACAAGGTTTTGAAGATGAGGAGGAAAATCCCACCCTTAGGCTGAGGTGGAAGTAATTGGATAGTAACTCAGGTGAAGAAGTTTGGAGGGATGAGCAGGAGAATGGGTTGGCCTATCTGATATTCTCTATATTAGCAAAAAGTTATGAATCAACACACAAGAATTTTGTACAATTTTTTCACTCATTGCATTTCTGTCTGCCAATAATAACAATTTCTCACACAAAATATTCCCGTCAATTGGTGAAGGAGACTGACTCCTCAGCAGACATGAGCTAGAGTCACACTTGAGCCCAGGACCAGCATGGCCCAGCACCTGCATATAGAAGCCTGACAGTTCCCAAAACTGCAGCACCACAAAAGCTTTTCATCCATGTGCCCAGCATTGAACTGCTCATCCAGGATGACTGAGTTATGTTCTGAGTGACTTTCGAGTTCTCTGAGCACTGTATGAATTCCCACCCCTTAAAAAGGAAAATTAAAAACATAAAATTTTAAGCCCTTCCAAAACACAGAAATGTATATTGGTATTCTAGATCAAAAATAAAATCTCTTTGTCCCAAGTATACACATAACTGTGAATTAAGGAGTCTGTATAACTACTGAGAGTATCTGTGTGGCTGTGGTCTGACAGAATCTGTCCCTGAGGCAAAGAGAGCAAGAAGCCCTGTCCTGACTCTCAGTAGACCAGGGACTCAACCTTTTGTGCTCATACTGGGGCCCTCCTGGGGCCTGGGGAGGAGCATGTTCTCTGTGGGCAAAGTTCTGCTGCCCCACAGGGACCCACACCCCTGACTTCCCTGCAGCTGGGCTGGTCCCCACACACACCCTCCCCCCTCTGCCTGCCCAGCCTGCCCAGCCCCCTCTCATTTGCAAGTCCTCAGAACTCATGCCTGGACACTCAATAATAGTCTGTGTCCCCCTGCAGGGCCAGTCTCTGTCATCCCCAGAGTGGACATGAGGGCCCCTGTGCAGCTCCTCAGCTTCCTGCTGCTCTGGCTCCCGGGTAAGGAGGGAAATGAGGGTTTCCATGAATTTGGACTGCCTAGCTCTTCAGGGAAATTGTCTATCTTATGATTAATGATAATGATGTCCACTTAATTTTTTATGTCAGGTGTCAGGTGTACTACCCAGATGAGCCAACCTCCATCCATGTCTGCATCTCTGGGAGAGAAAGTCACCATCACCTATAAGGCCAGTCAGAGCATTTTCAGTGCTTTAGCCTGGTATCAGAAGAAACCAGGGAAACCTCACAGGCTCCTGATCAGTCATACAACCAGTTTACAACCAGAAGTCCCTCCCCAGTTCAGTGACAGTGGATATTGGACAGATTTCTCTCTCACCATCAGCAGACTGGAGCCTGAGGATGCTGCCACTTATTACTGTCTACAGTGTAGTCATCAACCTTGCACAGTGATACACGACAGAACATAAACCCCCAGAGATCAGTTCTGTGAGGCTGGGCTGCCCCAACTGCTCCTCCCAGGGCCTCCCCCACTGAAGGTGTGTCAGATGCAGCCAGGCTGTGCAATGATGGACAGTTCTGGTACATGTTGAAGGAACATCTTCAGGCTCAATTATTCTCCTTGTCATTCCAGCAGTACAGACATGACAACAGATCTGTTGTTTGAATTTATAGAGATTATTTCCCTGAAGTAAGTAGGTGACGGTGTCATTCAGAGTTCATATGTGCCAGTCTGGTCACTCTAGAAGGCCGAGAAAACATGTTTTAAAAGATATTTTTTAATAATCACACATATTGCCACCCCAGTTGTGAGGACACGTGAGCAGCTGCATAGCCTCACACTGAGGGTGTCTCACAGGGCGCATCCTCCCCTGCCATGATGTCTTGTCTGGTGTCGGCCATAGGGAGAGACTGCAACGCACCGGGGGACAAACCCTCACAATCCTGTGGGGAGCGGGGGAAGGGAGACTGAGATTTACTCCCTTTTCTGAGGGATTTTTATCCTGAAATCTTAATGGGAAATAAACAATTTTAGTGACAGGAGCTGTGGTATATTATCCTGGATACCCTTGAATGTGTAGAGGGGTATAAACTTCATTTCAAGGTAAGGGTGGGGGCAATTAAGGCAAGTAAGAGATCATCTATAAAAGGAAAGTCATCACCCCTTACTTAGCCCAAAGTCTTATACTGAGTCCTCGTGAGAAATACCCTGGATCACAGTGCCTGAGCTTCCCTGCAGGCCAGGCCTTGATGCTCTCAGAGGGAATGTAAATCTTTTGAGATCATTGTTACCTTAGGAAACGCCACATTATTGATGATATTTTCCCAGTCTTGTTGGCCAAAAGCCCATCATTTATCTAGTAATATTGATTTTCCTTGTATTTGAATCCCTAGAATGGGAATATAGTAATATTGGTGGAAAACATTTTAATTACTTTTCAGAAGACAGACATTGAGATCTGTGTCGCAAGTTTTATTTTCCACTTTCCCTCAGCACAGACCAACCACTCAGAGCCTTTACCAAACTGGTCCCGCATGTGGGCAGGAAGCCCCTGGGCCATGGAGTTGCTGTTCCCTGAACACGGGCTCTGAGTCCCCCAGACCCTGGGCTCTGGCTCCAGCTGAGAATGGGAATGTGGGGGCTCAGGGGCAGGTGCCTGTGACCCAGGCACTGACATGAGACCTTGGCTCAGCCCATGCAGTGTCACCCCTGCCTGCTCTAGCACATCAATGGCACCAGCAAGACCTTGGGGACACGATCAACAGAGGGACACCTGGAGCTCAGTCTCCATGTCTGGGTTCTAGTGCAGCCTGTGGCCCAATATCCAGCTTCCTTCAGGGTTCAGCAGAGTCTCTGTACATATACAACAGCAACAGCAACCCGGGAAGAACCCGGGAAGTTTCCAGATATCTGTCACGTGTAACATCCACACTGACATGTGTATCACACAGTGTTGGCTGAAGGGAACAGGAATATCTGTATCACCTGGTGTGCTGGTGATGTGGCTGGGTTTTTAATACCTAAATATCACCTTGATTTTGATCAAACATAGTGGAAAGACTTTAATTGGACCAAAGTAATACTTTAAGATGACATAAAATAAGCTACTAAGTTATGAAGGGAAGTACTTATTTTTGAAGTGCCAAAAAGCCATTTTTGGAAACATTTATGCATAAGATCAAATCTTATACATAATCAAACCCATGCTCTGCACTTTAGCACTGTGATTCCATGGTTCATCAATTTGCTTGAATGGGCACCAGTAACGTCTCCATTGTGAGACTTGTTATTACTGTTTTTAGCATACTGAACATGCAATGGGGAGCTTGCCAGGCTCTGTCATGCAAGTGGGATAGTCCTGGTAACTTGCTGGGCTATCCAAGAGGGATGGAGGAATTGAACCCAGGTCATCTGCGTGGAAGGCAAATACCCTACCTCCTATGCTATCATCATAAAGAAAAAAATCCAGTACCAGGAATGCAGATAAGTAAATGAACTGGAGGATATGTTTTTCACGTCTGAGGCCCTGGGTTAGATTCCTGATGCCAACACATTAAACAGTGCTATTGGGCACTAATGGTTGGAATGTCACACTGATTTCTAAAGCAGCCGTGAGGACAGACCTCACCAGTCATATCCATAGACTGATGGCTCCCTAGGTGCAGCACCAGTGATTGCCTCACTGGTGCAGCAGCTGTGGGTGTCAGAGTGAGTCTGGAGAGCTCTGGAAGGAGGCATGGAGCTGGATTGCCAAGTCTACCTCAGGAGTCAGGAGCCCTCTGCTCCCCGACACACCCCCACTGCTCACCTGGCATTTCACCTGCAGCTTCCTCTTCCTTCCTGAAGATTTTTCTGAAATTAGATCCATGACATGCGAGGATGAAAGAAACTAACACTCAGCTCCTGGTGACACACTCCCTCCTGAATAACTGGTCCCTTGTTCATGGTTACTTCACAGTTAGCTTAGAATTTTATTATAAAGAGAAGTCCTTATTTGCTTTGTGCTTACAGATTGGCCTTGTGTTGTGTATTACAGCATGTGTTTCAAAGATTGACGTAAAAAGTCTCTCCTGAATCCCTAGGACCAGCATCTGAAATCATTTTAGCTGCTGTATTCTGAAATAGCCACTAGATGGAGACAGACCCCATAACCGACCATGCAGGGAGCCTGCATCTTAAAAGCACTGGGAAGGTAACTGAGCTAGTGTCCCATTGTCAATAGGGACAGTAGGTCCTGTGGGAATGATGGAAAATGTATGGAAGTGTTGTCAGAGGCTGAGGTTTATGCAAATTATCATGTTCTTGCAGTGCGAGCAGAAGTCCAGTATTACCTCTCTGCTGGAAACATTAGTGGAGTTACCCCTTCTCCACAACTCCCCAATTTATGTTGTGACATTATTTCATCAGGACTGTAAATGGGGATGATAAATTGCCACTTATTGTAAAGTAAAGTCACAGGATGTGTGACTTTATAAAGTATAAAGAGACACCAGGAAACCCTCTCTGTCCCCACCGGCACTCACCCAGGAGTAGCCTGTGAGGACAAGGTGAGAGAGGGGCTCCTGCTCACAGGAGGATGGTCTCACAGGATGTGATCTTGAGAGATCTTGATCCTCACTCTCCAGACTCTCGGAGTGTGAGAATCCTGTGTGTGTGGTTTGAGCCCCCCAGCCTGTGTGTTCCTGTGAGGGAGCCTTAGCTAATGCTTCACACCCCTGGACCCTCAGACCTGGGCTGCCTCAGGGGCACCTCAGAGAAGGGGCTACCCCATTATTTCTTCTACCCTGCACTCTGCTCAGGCTTCATGCTCAGCTTGTTTGTTGAGCCTGACTTTGCCTTTAGGATGAAGCTGGTTTTACTTTGATTCTGACCAGAATTACATCAAACCAAATGGTCCTAAAACTGCATTTCTCAGCCAGCTCTCTGAGTATTGTGACTATCCCACAGTATTCACAGTGACCATCCAGTCCTATGAACAGGACATGAGGGACCCCAAATGAATAAATGTTTTAGATAATATTTTGGTTTCTTTGGGGGGGTCACACCTAGCAGTGCTCAGGGTTTACTCTGGGTTTTTCCTTTGGTGATCACTCCTGGATAAGTTTGTGATGGAGGATTTTGTGGTGGAGAAATGAAAAGGTTCTGCAAGCATTTGCTCTAGTTGGACTGTGTCCTCTATCCCATCCAGACACACCATCATCTGATCATCTCATAAGAGAGTCAATATCACAGGCACCAGGGAGAAAGACAAAAATTGTAGTCTAAGGAGCTCTTGCTCATTTGACATCAGGTTATTCATCAATTTGCTTGAGTGGGTGCCAGTAACATCTCCATTCATCCCGTCACATGTTAGTGTAGCCCAATGGCCTCTGCTTGTTCCAGGAACATAAAGAGCCTCAAACCCAAACCGTTGGTTCAGGGTCTTGATGAAGAAATCTGCCCATCTCGTAGGTGGGCGACAATGCGTTCTTTTGACGTCCCATAGAATCCAGTCAGAAACGGCTCTAGTCCAGTGGTCATCTTCAAATTGCATTATGTGTCTGGCCCATCTGATTTTCGACTCCTTGGCAAATGAGATAGTATCCTTGATTCTCAGTCATCAATGGAGGTTGGAACTCTGGATTCCTTCTCTCACTTGAGTGAAGCGTGATAATCCTAGCATAGATCTTTCGATTCCTCTTTGGGAGACCTGAATAGCATTTTTATCCTGTTTTCGTAGGTCCCAGGTCTCTAAGAGGTTCTTTGTCCTCTTAGCTACTTCTTCGACACTTTTGAAGGCATTCAACGCCACTCTCTTCTTCCTGTGTAGCTCAGGTGCCAGGTCATTGGTCATGTTGAGTTCTCGACCTAGGTATACATAACTGCTGCATTAGGAGTGTAACAGTAACAGTAACAGTAACAGTAAGGAACTCTTAGTGCATGAAAATGGGTGTGTATTAAGACTTTCTGAGTGTGAAGGAAAATCCTGATATCTGGGCAAGATGGAAGTGTTGGGACAATCATACAAACTGAGGGAGAGTGCTGGGATCAGCTGCTGGCAAGGCAGAAACTATCTGATCATTTAGTTACCAATGATGATATCCATACTTTTCCGACTCAGTACATCTCCTCCTGGGGGTAATGACAGTTTCTCATAATAAGAATGACAGGATGTCAGAGCAAGGAAGAGACCCTCTGGCCTAGATTATATCCACAGGTGTCAAATAAAAGATCTTTGAAGAATTTCTTAGCATGACTGTGACACTGTGATCTAAAACTGTGACACTGTTATCTGTGAGGCAGAGAACAAGTAGCCAGGTCCTGACTCTCAGAACCAGAGGACCTGCCCTTCTGTGCTCACACTGGGGCCTTCCTGTGCCTCAGGGAGGAGCATGTTCTCTGTGGGCAAAGTTCTGCTTCCCCAGAGGGACCCACACCCCTGACTTCCCTGTAGCTGGGCTGGTCCCAACACACACCCTCCCCCCTCTGCCTGCCCAGTCTGCCCAGCCCCCTCTCATTTGCAAGTGCTCAGAGCTCATGCCTGGACACTCAATAATAGTCTGTGTCCCCCTGCAGGGTCAGTCTCTGTCACACCCAGAGTGGACATGAGGGTCCCTGTGCAGCTCCTCAGTTTCCTGCTGCTCTGGCTTCAGGGTATAAAAGAAATGCGGGTTTCCATGAATTTGGACTTCCTGGGTCTTCAAGGAAATTATCTAACTTATAATTTATGATAATGATGTACACTTATACTTTTTTCTCAGGTGCCAGGTGTGATATCCAGATGAGGCAGCCTCCATCCGTGTCTGCATCTCTCTCTGGAAGACAAAGCCACCATCAACTATAAGGCCAGTCAACACATTTACAGCAATTTATACTGGTATCAAAAACCAGGAAAAGCTCCCAAGCTCCTCATTTATACTATCAGTTTAGGACAACACGTCCCTCCCAGGTTCAGTGGCAGTGGATCTGGGACAGATTTCACTCTCATCATCAGCAGCTTCAAACCTGAGGAAGCTGCCACTTATTACTGTCTACAGTATAAAGCTTACCCTCTCACTGTGACACATGCCAGAACACAAATCCCCAGAGATCAGCTGTGTGAGGCTGGGATGGCCCAGCTTCTCCTCCTGGTGCCTTTCCTGCTGAGAGTGTCCGATGCAGCCATATGGTGATTCCACAGGAAAGTTGTGAGAGATGTCACAAGGAGGTTCCTGACACCCCAATTCTCTCCCTCCATCTGCATTCCAAGAACAGAGATATGTTCAATCCTGCTGATGTAATCTTTCATAAACAGTAGAGGTTATTAAGGACGAGGAACCTGGATTCTAATACAGTTAAGGTTTATGAAAAGAAATAGGGGTCTCCAGAGAACTTTCAAACAAGGACTAATATTAGCATTTATTTATGTACAAAATTATGTTTACAAAATTATATTCTCTACAATATTTAGCAATGCACGGTTCAGAGAGATCCTACAGAGGGTAAGGCAGGTGTTTTGCATGTGGCTGGGTTCTATAGTACCCTGGCCTGTCAGGAGTAACCACTGAGCACAGAGCCAGGAAAATGCGGGGTTTGGACCAAAAACATAAAGAAGGAAATGAAGAAGAAAGAAAGGAAGAAAGAAAGAAAGAAAGAAAGAAAGAAAGAAAGAAAGAAAGAAAGAAAGAAAGAAAGAAAGAAAGAAAGAAAGAAAGAAAGAAAGAAAGAAAGAAAGAAAGAAAGAAAGAGAGAGAGGAGAGAGGGAGAGAGGAAGGAAGGAAGGAAGGAAGGAAGGAAGGAAGGAAGGAAGGAAGGAAGGAAGGAAGGAAGGAAGGAAGGAAGATTAAAGAGAGAAAGAATGGGAGAAAGGAAGAGAGGGAGAGAAAGAGGAAGGAAGGAAGGAAGGAAGGAAGGAAGGAAGGAAGGAAGGAAGGAAGGAAGGAAGGAAGGAAAGAAGGAAGGAAGGAAGGGAGGGAGGGAGGGAGGGAGGGAGGGAGGGAGGGAGGGAGGAAGATTAAAGAGAGAAAGAAAGGGAGAGAGATAGTAAGAGAGGGAGGGAAAGAGAAAGGAAGAAAGGAAGGAAGGAAGGAAGGAAGGAACGAAGGAAGAAAGGAAGGAAGGGAGGGAGGGAGGAAGGAAGGGAAGGAAGGAAGAAAAAATGAAGGAAAGAGAAAGGAAGGAAGGATGGAAGGAAGGAAGGCAGGAAGGAAGGCAGGAAGGAAGGAAGGAAGGAAGGAAGGAAGGAAGGAAGGAAGGAAGGAAGGAAGGAAGGAAGGAAGATTAAAGGAAGAAGGAAAGGGAGAGAGAAAGTAAGAGAGGGAGGGAAAGAGAAAGGAAGGAAGGAAGGAAGGAAGGAAGGAAGGAAGGAAGGAGGGAGGGAGGGAGGGAGGGAGGGAGGGAGGGAGGGAGGAAGGAAGGAAGGAGGGAGGGAGGGAGGGAGGGAGGGAGGGAGGGAGGATAGAGAAAGTAGAAATGAGGAGATGAGAGGGAAGTGAATGGAAGGGAAGGGGAGACAGGAAGGGAAAGAAAAGAAGGGGAAGGGAAGGGGGAGGGGAGAAAAGGGAAGGGAAGGGAAAGGTAAGGAAGGGGAGGGAATGGAAGGGAATGGAAAGATGAATGAAAAGAGAAAAAATAAGTCATAGGATACCCCCGGGTGCCACGCCTGAGTCCCACAAAACAAAAGCAAAAACAAAAACCCTTCCAGACACAGTCCTTTCTTCCCCAAGGTCCAAAACAAAAGCACAAGCTCAAGTCACACAGCTGGGGAGGATTTTTTGGATTTTCTTCATTATTTGGATTTGGGAATGACAGTCAGGGCTGCAGGACTGCAGGGCACCAGGCAGCCTAGCAGGGCCCCTCCCCAAACCAGCCCCACAGGCAAACAGGCCTAAGCAGAGGCACAAGTTAAGGAGATAGAAATGAAATTTGGGGGGTTCCTAACAAAATAGGGAGAGTCACTTGTCAGGACAATAGTGCTCATGTACTGATTAAGCTATTTGTTAGAGTCTGCTGCCATCTTATATAGTTAAAGAAAACATCATCCACACACTGTGGAACCAAGGAAGGGTTGAAAGTTTGCAAGATCTAGACCCTAATATTTTAAGTTCAGTAATCTGCGCTGGTTATGGAACCCCCTGAGAGTCTCTGGGTTGAATCCCTAACATACCCCCCTGGGATTCACAACCCAGGGTCTGCTATGACAAAAAGCACCCCCTGCACCATTCTCTAGAGAGACAATTTGCTCCAGTATGATATATTGCTGTGATTGAGTTTAAGCCTTATTAATGCATGTATAATTGTTCTCTTTCTTTAAATATAGTACAATGTAGTTCAACTTGCATCATCTTCATTGACACTTTGTGGTATAGTTTGAGAGTATAAATGCAACCTCGGAAAAAAAAGAGATATTTTTGTTTTAAGTCAAACTCCTTGAACATATGTGTCACCATGAATTCAATTAACTAGGCCTCAGGGAAAGGAAATCCCAAATTCATAATTATAATATTGTGAAACTATTTACCTGATTACAACAGAAACAGAGAAATTTGACTCTCTCATGTCAATTCTAAATGTTGAGACTTGGGTCCGGAGCCATAGGACACTTGTCTTGCACATAGCCAACCTGGGTTCAAGTCCTGGCATTATATATGGTCCCTGAGCATGACTAGGAGTGACTCCTGCATGCAGAGCCAGATGTCAGGCCTGAGCATCACTGGGTGTGACCCAGAAAATAGCAAAAAGAAATAAAAAAAGAAGTTTGAGACTCTGCACATCAAAATCAGGAGATTCTTACATGGGACATATGGGACACATTGCTTACCTGAGAGTGACCTAGATACATATTTACAGAGCTAGAGCACCTGATAAAACAGAAATATACTAATTGTGAGAGACAGTGTGAGGGGGCTGGAGTGATAGTGTAGTGTGTAAAGTGATTGCCATGCGTGGAGCATCCCATATGGTCTCCCGAGTACTACTAGGAGCAGTTCCTGAGTGAAGAGCCAAGAATAACCCCTGAGCACTGCTGAGTGTGGCCCCCAAGCAAGCAAACAAAACCATAAACCAGAACAAAAGAAACATTGACACACATCTGTGTCACCCACAGTTAGACTGACAAGTGTTCCATCTTAACCACTACCATCCAGGCTAAGTGAATGTTTCCACTATATTTCATAGACTAGAAGACAAATTTGTCACTTGCTCAAGAGAATCAACTCCTTCCTTGAGGTCTTTACTCACTGGTGCACCCACCCGTGTATTTGCATGCTGTGCCCGGGGAGGGTCTATATTGGACAATCTCCCATAAGAGTCAGCTCTATCTGGCTTTCAGCTATCAGGTCTTCTCAGATCAACTCGCAAAATGAGGTTCCCTGCTCAGTTTCTGGGTCTGCTTATGTCCTGCATCCCAGGTAAGGGGAGCAGGGAGAGGAGAAAGAATGGATTTGGGGAAGAGAGGATTTGGAGGGCCCACTGGTCTCCTCGTGTGTTCTATTTGTGTGTCAGACTGTGTGAGAGAGAAACATCAGGAAAGTGGGGATGGCCCAGGGAAGGTGTAGAGGCCTGTTTCCCCATCCCTAAGTTCTCTTCACTGTGGTGACATCCTTCTGGTGCAGGGGTATAAATCATTCAAGTAATGACTTTCTCAGAAAACAATATTTTCCAAAAATAAATTGCAGAATGGAAGTAATAAAATTAAGCCTATATTTGGATGTAACCTGATACTTTTAAAAAGCAATTTTCCAGGATCCAGAAATGATGTTGTGATGACCCAGAGTCCACTCTCCCTGTCCATCATCAAGGGAGAGCCAACCTCCATCTCCTGCACATCTAGTGAGAGTATCGTGAATAGTAAAGGAACCTATCTGAATTGGTTCCATCAGAAGCCAGGCCAACCTCCAAGGCTCCTTTTCTATACCGTTTCTAACCGACAGCCTGGGGTCCCAGACAGGTTCAGTGCCAGTGGGACAGGAACAAAATTCACTCTTCACATTAGCAGGGTGGAGCCTGAGGATGTTGGCACTTACTACCGCATGCAAGCTTCAAGGTTACCTCACACAGTGATACAGCCCTGAACATAAAACACCCTGCTTGGCCTGCCCCAAATGTCCACACTTGTTCTTTGCTGGGGAGTAGACAGCAGAGTCTCTGAGTCAGTGAGAGGAAGGCAATGGGGGTCTCAGGGGAGGAGGCTGCAGCTGTGTGTCTGGCCCAGGAGAGCCCCTGCTGTACTGCAGACACCCCACATTGGGGCCTGGTCAGAGGCACAGGCCTGGCCTGGCAGAGCAGCAGGTATGCAGGGGGCTGTGCGGTGAATGATCAGTTTGAGTGAACTGACAGCTGATGGGCAACCCCACTTCACCCTTCCAGTTTTTTTTATTTTTTTTTAATTAGTGAATCACCTTGAGGGTACAGTTACAGATTTATACATTTTTGTGCTCATGTTTCCCCCACACAAAGTTCGAGAACCCATCCCTTCACCAGTGCCCATTCTCCACCACCAGTAAACCCAGCATCCCTCCCGCCCTCCCCCAGTCCCATCTCCCCACACTCCACACTGTCACTGTGGCAGGGTATTCCCTTTTGTTCTCTCTCTCTCTGATTAGGTGTTGTGGTTTGCAATAAAGGTGTTGAGTGGCCATTGTGTTCAGTCTCTAGTCTACATTCGGCATGCGTCATCCTTCCCCTGCATGACCTCCGACCACATTTTACTTGGTGTTCCCTTCTCTGAGTTGCCCAGAATGAGAGACCAGCCTCCAAGCCATGGAGACAGCCTCCTGGTACTTATTTCTACTATTCTTGGGTGTTAGACTCCTATTCTATTATTCTATATTCCACAGCTGAGCTCAATCTTTCTATGTCTGTCTCTGTCTTTCTGACTCATTTCACTTAGCATGATACTTTCCATGCTAATCCACTTATATGCAAACTTCATGACCTCATTTTTTCTAACAGCTGCATAGTATTCCATTGTATAGATGTACCAAAGTTTCTTCAGCCAGTCCTCTGTTCTCGGGCACTCAGGTTTTTTCCAGATTCTGTCTATTGTAAACAGTGCTGTGAGGAACATATAAGTGCAGATGTCATTTCGACTATACTTTTTTGCTTCTCTGGGATATTTTCCCAGCAGTGGTACTGCTGGATCAAATGGAAGCTCAACCTCTAGTTCTTTGAGAATCATCCATATTTTTTTCCATAAAGGCTGAACTAGTCGGCATTCCCACCAGCAGTGTAGAAGGGTCCCTTTCTCCCCACATCCTCTCCAACAGTGGTTGCTTTTGTTCTTTTGGATGTGTGCCAGTCTCTGTGGTGTGAGGTGGTATCTCATGGTTGTTTTGATCTGCTCTCTCTGATGATTAGTGATGTAGAGCACTTTTTCATGTGCCTTTTGGCTATTCGTATCCTCTTCCTTGGGAAAGTTTCTGTTCATTTCTTCGCCCCATTTTCTGATCGGGTTGGATGTTTTCTTCTTGTAGACTTCAACCAGTGCTTTATACACCATTGATATCAACCCCTTATCTGATAGGTATTGTGTAAATATCCTTTCCCATTCTGTAGATAGTCTTTGTATTTTGGTCACTGTATCTCTTGCGGTGCAAAAGCTTTTTAGTTTAATGTAGTCCCATTTGTTGATCTCTGTTTCTACTAGATTGCTTAGTTCTGTGTCACCTTTGAAGATACCTTTATCTTCAATATCGTGGAGGGTTTTGCCGACCTTGTCTTCAATGTACCTTATGGTTTGTGGTCTGATGTTGAGGTCTTTAATCCATTTTGATCTGACTTTTGTGCATGGTGTCAGGTCGAGGTCTAAGCCCATTCTTTTGCATGTGGTTGTCCAGTTGTGCCAGCACCATTTGTTAAAGAGGCTTTCCTTGCTCCACTTCACATCTCTTGCTCACTTATCAATGATTAGATGATCATACATTTGGGGTTGTGTGTAGGGATATTCCACCCTGTTCCATTGGTCTGCGGGTCTGCCTTTGTTCCAGTACCATGCTGTTTTAATTGTTACCGCTTTGTAGTAAAGTTTGAGGTTGGGGAGGGTGATGCCTCCCATCGTGTTTTTCCCAAGAATTGTTTTAGCTATCCGTGGATGTTTGTTGTTCAATATAAATTTTAGGATTGCTTGATCCGTTTCTTTGAAGAATGTCATGGGTATCCTTATAGGGATCGCGTTGAATCTGTATAATGCTTTGGGCAGTATTGCCATTTTGACAATATTGATTCTCCCTATCCATGAGCAGGGGATATGTTTCCATTTCCTCATGTCCTCTTTTATTTCATGGAGTAGCATGTTATAGTTTTCTTTGTAGAGGTCTTTTACTTCCTTGGTTAGGCTGATTCTGAGGTACTTGATTTTCTGGGACACGACTGTGAATGGGATTGCTTTTTTCATGTCCCTTTCTTCTGCCTCATTGTTTGTATATAGGAAGGCCATGAATTTTGGGGTATTGATTTTGTAGGCTGCAACTTTACTGTATAAGTCTATTGTTTCTAAGAGTCACCCTCCCAGTTTTGCCCACATTTGTAAGGGATGTATTACTACCTAAGTATCAGATGATTGACACAACTTTTTCAAGATTTTAATGAATAATAAAATTTACTGTGCAATATGCATTATATAGGAAAGTGCTTCATATAGGTCAAAGAGAATACTACAGGTGAGGTGCTTGCCTTTTATGTGGTCATCACATTTTAAATCCTTGGAAGCCCATGTTTTTCCTGGGCTTAAACCTGGAATAAGAAAAAAAAAAAAAAACCTGGAATAAGTCCTGAGCACTGCCAGGTGTGGTCTCAAAGCAACAAATGAAAAAACTAACAAAAATACTAACAAACCAAAAAAAGTAGCTTCACTTCTCCCCCATCCCAGTTCGCCCTTCCCAGTCCCTCTCACCTCCTCCACCTGCACCTTGAGTGCTTCCCCTCTGCGTCCCTGATGAAGACTCCAGTGTGTCAGCTCCGACTCCCTGTGCTGAACTCACAGGCCCCAGTTCATCCTGCTCACACAGAGGTCCTGGTGCCTTCAGAGTTGGGTGCCAGTTTTTCTCATTCCTGCCCACGATCACCCCTAGTTCTCACTCATTTCCTTGGATTCCTGTGCAAGACCCTCTTGGTGAGTGGAGTCCTTGGAAGCAGAATGGAGAGTAAGAGTTTCTCTGACACTTGTTCACTGGTGCAGACACAGTCCTCCAAATTCAAATGCTTGTAGCAGGAGAGACAATGGGGAAGGCAGGGAACCTTCCTCACTGGGGTCCCATGGCACTTTTTGTGGCATGTTTTGGAGCGGGGGGGGGGGTGTTACACCTAGCAATGCACAGAGGTTACTCCTGGTTTTTCACTCAGGAATTACTCCTGGTGGTGCTCAGGGGATG
Organism: Sorex araneus; assembly: GCF_027595985.1. Lineage (NCBI taxonomy): Eukaryota > Metazoa > Chordata > Mammalia > Eulipotyphla > Soricidae > Sorex > Sorex araneus. The sequence continues at coordinate 307,816,604 of NC_073313.1, read as the reverse complement.
ATATGCGATGCTGGGAATCGAACCTTGGTCAGCAGTGTGCAAGGCAAATGGCCTACCTGCTGTACTATAGCTCTAGCCCCACCCATGGGAACCTGGCAATGGACTGAAGGGGGTTTTGTCCCCAGGCTGAGCCCCCTGTGTGTTACTGAAATTCACCTGGTGGACACAGTCCATGAAATTTTAGCCTTATTAATACATGTGTAATCCTTCTCTTCTATAAATATAGTAAAATGTAGTTCAACTGCATGTTCTAATTGACACTTTGGGATATAGTTTGAGAGTATAAATGCAACCTTAGTAAAAAGAGGATCTTTTTTGTCTGTGTCAAACTCCTTGAACATATCTGTCAACATCAATTCAATTCTCTAGGCTCCAGGGAAAGGCAATTCCAAATTCTTGATTATAACAATATGGAACTTTTAACCTGATTACAACAGAAAACAGAAAAATTGGAATCTCCCATGTCAATTCTAAATGTTGAAACTTAGGGCCGGAGCCATATCACATCGGATAGGACTTTTGCCTTACACATAGCTGACCTGGGTTCAAGTCCTAGAATCCTAGAATAAGTCCTAGAATATGGTCCCCCGAGAACCACCAAAAGTGATTCCTGAGTGCAGAGCTAGGAGTCAACCCTAAAAATTGCCCAGTGTGACTCAAAGAAAAAGCAAAAAATAAAAAAGAGAGAGAGACAAAGTTTAGACTCTTTACATCAGAATCAGGATTTTCCCATATGGGAGAAACAGGACACAGAATTTTCTGTCAATTGCTTGCCTGAGGTTTAGACACATATTTACATGGCAAGAGTACCAGAGAAATCAGGAATTTATACTAATTGTGAGAGACACAGTGTGGGGGCCGGAGTGACAGTGCAGTGTGTGAGGTGATTGCCTTGCTTGCAGCATCCCTATGATCCTCCAAGTACTGCTAGGAGTAGTTCCTGTGTGAAGAGCCAAGAGTAACCCCTGAGCACTGCTGAGTGTGCTCCCCAAGCAAGCAAACAAACGATAAAAGAGAAAAAAATTAACATTGACACACACCTGTGTCACCCACAGTTAGACTGTGAAGTGTTTCATCTTAACCACTGCCATCCAGGCTAAGTCAATGTTTCCACTATTTTTCATAGACTAGAAGAAACATTCACCACTTTGCTCAAGAGAAGTGACTCCTTCCTTGAGGTCTTTTCACACCAGTGCACCCACCCGTGTATTTGCATGCTGTGCCCAGGGGAGGGTCTATATTGGACAGTCTCACATAAGAGTCAGCTCTATCTGGCTTTCAGCTATCAGGTCTTCTCAGATCAACTCCCAAAATGAGGTTCCCTGCTCAGTTTCTGGGTCTGCTGATGTTCTGCATCCCAGGTAAGGGCCGCAGGGAGAGGAGAAAGAATGGGCTCAGGAGGGGGTTTGGGGACCCACTGGTCTCCTTGTGTGTTCTGTCTGTGTGTCTGACTGTGTGAGAGAGAAACATCAGGAAAGTGGAGATGGCCCAGGGAAGGTGTAGAGGTCTGTTTCCCCATCCCTAAGGTCTCTTCACTGTGGTGACATCCTTCTGGTGTAGGAGTATAAATCTTTCAAGTAATGACATTCTTAGAATACAATATTTTATCTAAAATAAATTGCAGAATGGAAGCAATATAATTGACCTGATGGTTGTATATAATCTTACAATTTTAACAATCAATTTTCCAGGATCCAGAAGTGATGTCGTGATGACACAAAGTCCACTCTCCCTGTCCATTGTCAAGGGACAACCAACCTCCATCTCCTGCACATCTAGTGAGAGCATCACAAACAATGCAGGAAACACCTATCTGAGCTGGTACCATCAGAAGCCAGGCCAACCCCCAAGGCTCCTGTTCTATAAAGTTTCTAACCGATTGACTGGGGTCCCAGACAGGTTCAGTGCCAGTGGGTCAGGAACAAAATTCACTCTTCAGATTAGCAGGGTGGAGCCTGAGGATGTTGGCGTTTACTACTGCTCCCAAGGTACAAAGTCTCCTCACACAGTGATACAGCCCCGAACATAAACCTCCCTGCCTGGCCTGCCCCAGATGGCCACACGAGTTCTTTGCTGGGGAGCAGAGAGTAGAGTCTCTGAGTCAGTGAGGGGAAGGCTTTGGGGGTCTCAGGGGAGGAGGCTGCAGCTGTGGGTCTGGCCCAGGAAAACCCCTGCTGTACTGCAGACACCCGACATTAGGGCCTGGTCAGAGGCACAGGCCTGGCCTGGCAGAGCAGCAGGTATTCAGGGGGCTGTGCTGTGAATCAGCAGTTGGAGTGAACTGACAGCGATTGGCTGCCCCACTTCACCCTCCCAGTTTTGCCCACATTATAAGTGATATATTACTATCAAAGTATCAGATTATTAACACAACATTTTCAAGACTTTAAGGCATAATGTAATTTACTATGAAATGTACATTTTTATAATAAAGTGCATCATATGAGTCAAAGAAATCACAACAGGTGAGGTGCTTGCCTTGTATGTGGTCAACATATTTTACATTCCTGGAAACCCATAATTTTTCTTCTGGAGTGATCTCTAAGCCTGGAATAAGTCCTGAGTACTGCTCTGTATGGCCTCAAAGTAACAAATGAAAAAACTAAGAAACAAAAATACAAACAAAAAAAAGTAGCTTCACTTCTCCCCCATCACAGGCTGCCCTTCCCAATCCCTCTAACTTCCTCCACCTGCACCTCCAGGGCTTCTCCTCTGTGTCCCTGATGGAGACTCCAGTGTGTCAGCTCCGACTCCCTGTCCTGAACTGACAGGCCCCAGTTCATCCTGCTCACACAGGGGTCCTTGTACCTTCAGACTTGGGCGCCTGTTTTTCTCATTCCTGCCCAAGGTCACCCCTAGTTCTCACTCATTTCCTTGGATTCCTGTGCAAGACCGTCTTGGTGAGTGGGCTCCTGGGAAGCAGAATGGAGAGTAGGAGTTTCTCTGACACTTGCTCACTGGGGCAGACACAGTCCTCCAAAGTCGAATGCTTGTAGCAAGAGGAACAATGGGGCAGGCAGGGAACCTTCCTCACTGGTATCCTATGGGAAGCTGGCAATGGACTGAGGGGGGTTTTGTCCCCAGGCTGACCCTGAGTCCCCTGTGCTGCTCCTGAAAATTCACCTGGTGGACACTGTCCCTAAACTCAGGTCTGGATAGACCCATGTCCTCTAATTCCTGCCCAATACCTGCTGAGTCCCAGGATTACAGAATCCCCAGGTCACTCTGAGCCTGGAGTGGTCCAGCTCCCCGCTGGCTTACAGAGACCCCTGTGTGGGGACCTGCCCTTCATGATGCTGGTCTGGGTGTTGAATAGGCCAGAGGCACGGGAACACTCTGGTTTATCACATTCAGACAAAGGTGTAAAATATAAACCCACCCATTATATGAACTATTATTTTCGTATCTAGTTATATAGAAATCAACAGCCTAACCCCCTTCTTACTTCCAGAGAAACATCTGATTAATGTTCAGTAACTGTCCAGGAACAAAGTCATTCATCCCCAATAGCAAAGGAAAGTCTCCTGGCCCTGTTGGCACAGGCAGCAATCTTACTGCAAAGACTAGAGCATGGGACAATGTTTCCATTTGCTTCATGGTGTTTGTCCTTCATTTCTGTGATGCAGTGAAAACATTGCAGATCCCAAGAAAGCATAAGGATTCTTTTCATGCCCGTCAGATAGAGGCACTTTGTTCATGTACTGGAAGAAACATTTATCAGGGCAGTTTACAACTCCCACCTTGTGATTGTTTCATTTGGTCTCTTGTAGTTATCTTGTAACTATAGGGACCTCAGAAATGAGGTGATGATCATGGCCTAGGGCAGTGGGTGCTCAAATACTCACATATGCAACATGGCAAAGACAGAGCTGCCCACATGGGCAATAGACTCTTAGTCATATGAAGAAATTTATTAGGAAAGACAGTGGTTAAATAAAAGCTGAGAGAGGATGCCTCCATGGCCCAGGTGGGTGGAATGAGCATGGGAAGTTCCTCTGATTAACGGTTGGCAGACTGCTTGTCCTCGTGTTGCTTATTGCTTCCTAAAATCACATGGTTATCTGGGAAATATCTACAACAGAGTTGTATAGTGCATAGCACAAGAAATTGATGCAGTTAAGTCATGGCTTCCTAGTCTTAAATTACACTAAATTCAAATGTTAAATTACTGAGTTGCATTTCAAGTCTCTCCAATGTAATCGTCTTTAGAGTCAGTCACACATTGGAAAAGCATGATCACAATCTCATGATCAAAATCACTCAGGACCAGTGATGTAGAGGACCATTTATGAGTCCCTGGGGTTTAATCCTAAGAATGCATTATGGGTCATTCTTGGTAGATTTGCCCCCCTAGGTGTCTCATGCAGTCATAGGGACAATCCTCACTGGGCTTGGTCTCGAGCTCATGGCTCTGTAGCCTCCTCAGTGGTGCATCCACTGTGTTTCTCAGAGCTGGTCTGGGTTATCCTGGAGGAGGAATGAAGCTGGATTAGCCGCTCTAGAGAGGAGCCAGGAGCCCTCTGCTTTCTGCCACCCCACCCCCATGTGTTCCATTCTCATTATAGGCTCCTCCTCATTTCTGGGACTCTCCTGCCTTTCACAAATAACATCTGAACATATCCTGGCATCTCAGCCCCAGGATCTTGCCTATTTATGCCTGACTTCTCCTCTAAACTCCGGTCACCTCGAACATGACAATAGAAATTGGAAATGCTCCCACAGGATAAGGACTGAGTGACAAAAGCAGTTGGGGATATGCATGATAACTTCTCAGTATCTGTGTTACAAATCATAATGCACAAAAGGAGGAAGAGAGAGAGGGGAGAGAGAGAGAGAGAGAAAGAGAGAGAGAGAGATAGAGATAAAAGTGCCTGTCACAGAAACAGGGTGGGAGTGGGAGTCAGGAGGGAAAAATTGAAAGAGAGGAAAAAAACCACTATCTGACCAATTTATTAGGAATATGAACACTTTGTTTTCTCACTTTGTTGTGTGTAACTTCCCTTTAGGAAAAAGCCCAAGGTGTAGATAAAACCCCTGGGTAAAACAGTTTAGATCTGAGAGTATATAACCGAGCACACAAAAATGTACTCAAACAGTGTAAGTGCACCTGAAAATGTTAGAGTGAACAGTTTAGTGTCTTTGAGTTGTAAGGGCACCATACAGAGAGTGTGTGTGTTTGTCCAGACTTTATGCTTGAAGGTTCCTGCTGATTGGCTCTGAGACAGTCCAGCTTCTTCACTGAAGGTGGAGGTGCTCACTCACTGTCCTTAATGTCTCTGCCGATCAATGGTTCACATGTTGGGACCCAGGATGCAATGACTTTTCATTGAATACGTGGTTTCCTCTGAACTCCCTGGGAGTGCTCAGGTCACATTAAATCTTGCACAGTCCTTGTATGTGTGATTGTTTACCGCTTGTTTGTCTGTTTCTTTCATTCTCAGCAACTGACACTGATGAACTGAGGTTGAAGGTGACCATCTGATTGGCTTTAGAGAGGTACATTTTTGTATACTCTGGGTTACTGACAGACTTTACAGTATCTGTTCCAAAGGCTTGGGGAAAGTCTCTTTAAAGTGCAGCAGCACAGAGATAAACTGAAACCTATTAAGTTGCTGTATTATCAATGGCCACGAGATGGCAGACAAACCCCACACGTGACAGGAGAGACCCTGAATCCTAGAAACCCTGAGACAGTAGCAGGTCCATTGTCAGCAGGGACATGGCTGTTCTGGGAAAGTATGAAAGCTGTTAGAGTCTGAGCTGTAGCCAGATTTTCACCGTTTCTTGGTGTGAGGATAGAAGTCCTGTCCTGCCGCTCTGATATGGACTTTTTATACCCCTTCCAGTGCTCATAATTAGACTTAAGTTCCTCTGTGATGTATCAGAGAAAGAGCAGTAGAGTCACTTAAGGGAAAATGAGCTCACAGGAAGGAGATTAGATGGAAGTTTAGGGTCATCAGAGAACAGTGTCCCCCCCCCCCCGGCAGTCCCCACAGTCACAATTTCCAAGAGCTTCTGAGGACAAGGGGAGGGAGGGGCTCCTGCTGACAGAAGGAGGGTCTCACAGGAAGTGACCCTGAGGGACCTTGACCTTCACTCTCCAGCTTTCCAGAGTGTGAGAATCCCAAGCATGTTGTGTGAGCCCCCAGCCTGTGTGTTCCTGTGAGGGAGCCTGAGCTGAGGCTTCACAACTGGCACGCTCTGAGCAGGGTCGGCCTCAGCGGCGTCCGGAGAATTTAGTCCTGAGGCAACTTTCCCCCTTTTTCTTCTTCTATTCTGACTGCTGAGGAGAACTTAGAAATCATCCTTACTTTGTCAGACAACAACTTGTTGTTGAAACTGCTGGTTGTTTAATTTCGACCAGAAATCCATCAAACTGAATGAACTATCACCTTGATAGATATGTTTTGGGTGTCCTTATGCTGTTCCACTCAGAAGCCATGAGGAACACAATGCGACCCACCTCCAGCAGTCATGGCTGTTCCCAGAGAAGGTCAGTGTCCCTGCAGAGCATCAGGATTGAATCTAGCTCTGAAGCTTCTGCTCAGCCCATCTCCCACCCCCAGGCTCTTCAGGATGGTGACAGCTGCTCTGTCCCCTCCTCACCATCAGAGGAAGCTGCCACAGGACCTCAAACAACCTCTGTGTGCTAATCCCCCATCTCCTTCTATTGTGGTGAAATGCACAGTCTTAGGATTCTGTGACAACATGATTGTGTGAACTCCCTGGAGTCTCATCCTCCTTCTCCCCCAACCCTTCCCCTGGCCATCAGAACCACCTCGGGGAAGCTCCTCTGGAGCAAATAGTGCAGGCAACAGTGTGTGTCTTATCTGAGCTGCTCTTCTGAGTACAGACACCATGTTTACCAGGCTTCACTCTCCTCTGATGTCCTTTGTAACTGAGGTATTATTCTATCCCATCCTGCTACTAGCAACCCTTATTCTGCCCTGTCTCAGTGAATCCCTTTGTAAGATTGTCCTCTGGTAGTGAGCTGCTGGAAATCATAAAGTAGGAATTGGGTAGAAGTTTGTTCATATGGTCACCTGTGGTCCAGTGAGAGCAGAACCCTAGAAGCCTTAAAAATCAATGATGGATTGGGGTGTGTGTGTCATGGTGCAGGGGGAGATCTCTCCTGCCTTAATCAGGTGTGAGGCCTCAAATGTCTCTGGAGGGTCCTGTCAGGGGCCCATGCAGAACGTGAGGCTCTCTGTGCTGCCTCTGTCTGACAGAGGCACAAGGGAAGGCCCCAGTCACAGGCTGATCACTGGAAGGAAACCCGTCTCCACTAGAATCCATGATCGCTGTAGGGCTCCCCTGGATGTTCTGTGCTATCTTCCATGGATCTCTGACCCTGCCAAGGACTCTGGATTCCTCAAAAACAGAAAACCACTAGCTGGGCCAGCAGTTCATGGAGGAGAGTCCTCGGATATCAAGAAGCTTAAATTCAATGATGTGGATCATGTGAGCTTTTCAATATTTTGCTGGTGTGTACTCCTAGAAGCATTCTACTTAAAGAAGAAACTGTAATTGAATCAGGGTTTGGTGGTGGGGTTGGGGAAATCAGCACTAGAGACTTTACTGACTCATTTCACCCAGCACTCTACGCTCACCAGCTCATTGGGTCCCTGTCAGAGCCTGGAACCCAGGTTGGGCACTCCCTCATGCCCACTTTGATGCTGACCTCTAAAACATGCATGTCAAGCTGTTAGAAAAAATGAGGTCATGAACTTTGCATATAAGTGTATTAGCATGGAAAGTATCATGCTAAGTGAAATGAGTCAGAAAGAGAGAGACAGACATAGAAAGATTGCACTCATCTGTGGAATATAGAATAACAGAGTAGGAGACTAACACCCAAGAATAGTAGAGATAAGTACCAGGAGGTTGACTCCATGGCTTGGAAGCTGGCCTCATATTCTGGGAAAAAGGCAGCTCAGATACAGAAGGGAACACCAAGTAAAATGTTGGAGGACAGGAGGGGGAAGGGTTAAGAGTGCTGAATGTAGACTAAAGACTGAACACAACAGCCACTCAACACCTTTATTTCAAACCACAACACCTAATTAGAGAGAGAGAACAAAAGGGAATACCTTGCCACAGTGGCAGGGGGGGGTGGGGGGAGATGGGATGGGGAAGTGGGAGGGACACTGGATTTATTTGTGGTGGAGAATGGGCACTGGTGAAGTGATGGGTTCTCGAACTTTGTATGAGGGAAACATGAGCACAAAAATTTATAATTCTGTAACTGTACCCTCACTGTGACTCACTAATAAATACATTTAAAAAAAACCTGCATGTCATTTCTCTGTGGGATTGTATCCTAAAATTACTTGAGTTTCAATGACTTGCACCTGGGCTTGCTGAGAACTGCCCCAAATTAAAAGACATTGTGGAAAGATAGTACATTGTGTAAGATGTTTGCCTCTCATGTGGCCATTCCTGTTTCAATCCTTGGTATCCTATAGTGTACCCCACACCACCACCGAGCCTTGCCAGGAGTGATTCCAGAGTACAGTGCCAGTAATAAGCACTAGACACTGATAGGTGTGGTCAAAAAACAAAATAAATAAATAAACAAAAGAATAAAAGAATAAAAGAGATGTGTGATATAGGATGTGAGCTGAAGGAGCACGGTGCATTCAACGGGAATTTGGTGGAGGCAACTCATCTCATCTATCCCTTCTGGACTCATCTGCATCTGGGCAGCTCAGAAGGGAATCTTTCAGTGAAAGAGGGACTCAAAACATGGAAGACTGTCCAAAGGGAAAGGAGTGCATGTAGGTGGTTTTGCTAAGGCAGAGGGCCTCTCTAAACATGAAGAACAAACCTCATAATCTGAGTCTGAGCTGGAAGTGGGGAGACTGTCTCTCAGGACTGTATTTGGACACCTGCTTGTTAAAAACAGCCCCACAGGTTTTCTCCTGTTAATATACAATGTTTCTGGTTGGTCCTGGTGACATATCTAAAACCAATAATACCACAATATCAAAGCTAAATGGAAGATTCTATGCCCTCAATTTGATCCAAAGATGTGAAAGTGAAGGTGTCTACAATTCCCGAGAATGTATATTTGGCTGTGGTCTGACAGCTCCTGTCCCTGGGCAAAGAGAGCGAGAAGCCATGTTCTGACTCTCAGGAGACCAGAGGACTCACCATCCTGTGCTCACACTGGGACCCTCCTGAGAGCTGGGGAGGAGCATGTTCTCTGTGGGCAAAGTTCTGCTTCCCCACAGGGACCTGCGCCCCTGACTTCCCTGCAGCTGGGCTGGTCCCCCCACACACCGTCCCCACTCTGCCTGCCCAGCCTGCCCAGCCCCCTCTCATTTGCAAGTGCTCAGAGCTCATGCCTGGACACTCAATAATAGTCTGTGTCCCCCTGCAGGGTTAGTGTCTGTCACACCCAGAGTGGACATGAGGGCCCCTGTGCAGCTCCTCAGCTTCCTGCTGCTCTGGCTCCTGGGTAAGGAGGGAAATGAGGGTTTACTGGACCTAGTGCTACCCGTGCTTCAGGGAAAATAATTTAAAGTACAATGAATCGTGGTGATGATGTGTGTTTCTATTTTCAACCCAGGTTCCAGATGTGATATCCAGATGACCCAGACTCCATTCATGTCTGCATCTCTGGGAGACAAAGTCACCATCACCTGCAAGGCCAGTCAGAGCATTAGCAGATATTTTGCCTGGTATCAGCAGAAACCAGGGAAAGCTCCCAGGCTCCTGATCTATGATGCAACCAATTTGAAACCAGACGTCCCTTCCCGGTTCAGTGGCAGTGGATCTGGGACAGATTTCTCTCTCACCATCAGCAGCCTCAAGCCTGAGGATGCTGCCACTTATTACTGTCAAAAGAGTAATTCTTATCCTCCCACAGTGATACAGATCAGAACATAAACCCCAGAGAGCAGCTGTGTGAAGCTGGGCTGCCCCAGCTGCTCCTCCAAGTTTCTTCCCAGCTGAGGGTGTTTCAGTGCAGCTAGCCTGTGTGTGATGGACAATTCTGGCACATGTTGAAGAAACTTTTTCGGCTCCATTATTCTCCCTCTCCTTTCAGAAGCACAGCCATAACAACAGATCTGCTGATTGAATTTGTAGAGATTATTTTCTTGAAGTAAGTAGGTGACAGTGTCATTCAGAGTTCATATGTACTGACCTGCTCACTCTAGAAGTCCTAGAAACCATGTTTCAAAAAACATTTTTTAATAATCACACATATTGCCACCCCAGTTGTGAGGACAAGTGAGCAGCTTCATAGCCTCACACTGAGGGCGTCTCACAGGATGAATCCTCCCCTGTCATGATGTCCTGTCTGATGTGGGCCATAGAGAGAGACTGCATCTCACCAGGGGACAAACTCTCACAATTTTTCAGGGGTGGGGGGGTGGGGGGGAGTGAAATCCAGTCCCTTCAATGAGGGATTATAATAGTGAAATTTTAATGGGAAATGAAATAATTTTAGCGACAGGAACTGTGATATACTATCCTGGATACCCTTGAAGTTGTATAGTGGCGTAAACAGCATTTCGAGGTGTGTGTGGGAGGGAAGAGGAAATTCAGGTATGTCAGGGATCATAAAGAAAAGGAAAATGTCAACACCCTGTACTTAGCCCAAAGTCTTATACCAAGGCCTTGTGGGAAATACCCTGGATCACAGTTCTTGAGCTTCCCTGAACAGCCAGGCCTTGACATTTTCAGAGGGAATGGAAATCTATGGAAATAATCGCTATCTTTGGAAACTCCATATTATTGATGATATTTTTCCAGTCTTGTTGGCCAAAAGCCCACCATTTATCTACAATATTGATTTTCCTTGCATTTGAATCCAGAGAGTGGGACATAAAATATGGAGCAACCATGGTGGAAATATTTTGACCTTTTTTCAAAAGACAGACATACAGATCCACATTCTGTATGTTGCTGTTCCCTGAACACTGCCTCTGAATCCCCCAGACCCTGGGCTTTGGCTCCAGGTGAGAACGGGAATGTGGGGGCTCAGGGACAGGTGCCTGTGACCTGGGCACTGAGATGAGACCTTGGCTCAGCCCGTGCAGTGTCACAGCCCTGCCTGCTCTAGCACATCAATGGCACCAGCAAGACCTTGGGGACACAATCAACACAGGGACACCCTGGAGCTCATCTCCACGTCTGGGTTTTGGTGCAGCCTGTGGGCCCAATATCCAGCTTCCCTCAGGGGCTCAGCAGAGTCTCCATACGTGTCCAACAGCAGCAGAAACCTGGGAAGTTTCCAGAGATCTGCACGTGTAGCATCCACACAAACATGTGTATCACACACAGTTGGCTGAAGGGAACAGGAATATCTATATCAGCTGTTGTCCTTGAGATGTGGCTGAATTTTAAAGTAAGATGAATGGCAGCAATGTGTGTTTCTATTTTCAATCCCAGGTTCCCGATGTGATATTCAGATAAGCCAGCCTCCATCCATGTCTGCATCTTTGGGAGAGAAAGTCACCATCACCTGCAAGGCCAGTCAGAGCATTACCAATAGGTTAGCCTGGTATCAGCAGAAACCAGGGAAAGGCTCCTGGTCCACTGGGCAACCAATTTAGGACCTGGTGTCCCTCCCTGGTTGAGTGGCAGTAGATCTGGGACATATTTTACTCTCACCATCAGCAGACTGAAGATGAGTCTTCAGTCTTCAGTCTGACACCTATTTCAGTCAACAGCATAGTAGTTATCCTCTCACACTGATACTCGCCAGACATAAACAACCAAAGATCAGCTGTGTGAGGCTGGGTTGGCACTCCTGCTCCTCCTGGTGCCTCCACTGTTGAGAGTGTCAGATACAGCCACATGGAGATTCCACAGGAAGGTTGTCAGAGATGTCACAAGGAGGTTCCTAACACCCCAATTCTCTTCCCTTATCCTCATTCCAGGAACAGAGACATGTTCATTCAGCTGATGTGATCCTTAATATAACAGTAGAGTTTATTAAAGATGAGGAACCTAATGGGTTCCTCATCTTTAATGAGGTTCTAATGTCATTAAATTAGACATGGGTTCTAATGTCAGTTTGGGTTTATGCAAAGGAAAAAAGGTGTCCAGAGAAATTTCAAACAAAAATTAATATTAGCATTTATTCACTTGTATCACTTGTCATCCCATTGACCTTCGATTTGCTTTAGCAGTCACCAGTAACGTCTCCATTTGTCTCTGTCACATGCTAGTGTAGTCCAGTGTCATCTGCTTGTTTCAGGAACAATAAGAGCCTCAAACCACTAATTTAGGGTTTTGACGGAGAACTCTGACCATCTCATAGGTGGGCAGCCACGAGGTTGACGTCTGGTGGAATCCAGTCGGTAACAGCTGTAGTCCAGAGGTCGTTTTTGAATTGTATTTCATGTCCAGCCCATCTGATTTTTGATCCTTGGCAAACGAGACAGCGTCTCTGATTCTTGATCATCAACGGAGGTCAGAACTCTGTATTCCTTCTCTCACTTGAGTGAGACATGATACTCTTGCATGACTCTTTCAATTTCTCTTTGGGAGACCCAAATAGCATTCTCATCCTGTCTTTGTATAGCCCAGGTCTCTGAGACGTATGTTAGTGCACAGAGAATGGTGGACTAACATTTATTAATGTACAAATTATGTTATCTATGATATTTAGCAGTGAATGATTCAAAGAGATCCTACAGAGGTTAAGGTATCTTGCATGTGGCTGGCTCTATAGTACCCTGGCCTGTCAGGAGATTACTGAGCACAGAGCCAGGAGAATGTGGGTTTGGATGAAGAAAGAAAGAAAGAAAGAAAGAAAGAAAGAAAGAAAGAAAGAAAGAAAGAAAGAAAGAAAGAAAGAAAGAAAGAAAGAAAGAAAGAAAGAAAGAAAGAAAGAAAGAAAGAAAGGAAGGAAGGAAGGAAGGAAGGAAGGAAGGAAGGAAGGAAGGAAAGAGGAAGTCGAATAAGGGGATGGGAGGGAAGGGAAGGGTAAAGGGAGAGAAAGGGAAGGGAAAGGGAGGGGAGGGAAGGGGAGGGGAAGGGAGGAGATGGGAGGGGAGGGCAGGGGAGGGAAGGGGAGGGGAGGGGAGAGGAGGGAAGGGGAGGGAGGGGAGGGGAGGGAGGGGAGGGGAGTGGAGGGGAGTGGAGGGGAGGGGAGAGGAGGGGAGGGGAGGGAAGGGGAGGGGAGGGAAGGGGAGGGGAGGGAAAAAGAGAGAAAAAAATAAGTCAGAGTATGCCCTTGGGTGCCATCCCTGCATCCTGCAAACCAAAAACAAAACTTCCAGACACAGAGTACAGGGTCCAAACCAAAGGTACAAGGCTCCTGTCACACACCTGGGGTGGGGGAGGATTTTTGGGATTTTCTTCACTATTTGATGGTGGGAAATGACAGTCAGGGCTGCAGGACTGCAGGCACCAGGCAACCTAGCAGGCCTCTCCCCAAACCAGCCCCACAGGCAAACTAGCCTAAGCAGAGGCACAAGCCACAGAGACAAAAATGAAATTTGGGGATTTTCCTAGCAATATAGGGGAGTCACCTGTTGGGACAATGCTCATGTCCTGATTAAGCTACTTGTTATAGTCAGCTACTGTCTTATATAGTTAAAGGAAACATCATCCACATATTGTGGGACCAAGGAAAGGTCGAAAGTTAGTAAGATTTAGACCCTAAAATTTTAAGTTCAATAATCTGTGCTGGTTATGGAACCCCCTGAGAGACTCTGGGTGAATCCCTAACAGACCCTGGGATTCAGGACCCACGGTCTGCTACGGCTAAAAGCACCCCATGCACTGACCTCTAGAGAGACAATTTTCTCCAGTGTGATATGTGGCTGTATCTGAATTTGAGCCTTATTGATGCATTCATAATTCTCCTCTTTTTTAAAATATAGTAAAATGTAGTTCAACTTGCATGTTCTAGATTGACACGTTGGGATGCAGTTAAGAGAGTATAAATGCAACTTCAGAAAAAGTGGATTTTTTTTTTGTTCTGTGTCAAACTACTTGAACATATGTATCACTATAAATTCAATTCATTAGGCCCCAGGGAAATGCAATTCAAATTCTTGATTATAACAATGTGAAACTATTAACCTGATTACAACAGAAGACAGAGAAATTTGACTCTCCCATGTCTATTCTAAATGTTGAAACGTCAGGCTGGAGCCATATTACAGACGAGAGGACATTTGCCTTGCATGTAGCTGACCTGGGTTCAAGTTCTGGCATCCCATCTGGTCTCCTGAGCACCACGAGGAGTGATTTCTGAGTGCAAAGCCAGGAGTCAGCCCTGAGCATTGCTGCTTATAACCCAAAGAGTAGCAAAAAAAGAAAAAGAAGTTATAAGGGATACAGATTTTTCTGTCAAATGCTTGCCTGAGGTTGACTAGACACATATTTACATGGCTAGAGCACCTGATAAATCAGAAATATACTAATTGTGAGAGATACAGTGACAGGGCTGGAGTGATAGTGCAGTGTTTAAGGCGATTGCCTTACATGCAGCATCCCATATGGTCCCCCAAGTACTGCTAGGATTAGGTCTTAGTGAAGAGTCAAGAGCAACCCCTGAACACTGCTGGGTGTGGTCTCCAAGCAAGCAAACAAACCATAAACCAGAACAAAAGAAACACAGTTAGACTGAGAAGTGTTTCATCTTAACCACTACCATCCAGGCTAAGTCAATGTTTCCACTATTTTTCATAGACTTGAAGACACATTCGCCACTTTACTCAAGAGAAGCGACTCCTTCCTTGAGTTCTTTTCACACTGATGCACCCACCTGTGTATTTGCATGCTGTCCCTGGGGGAGGGTCTGTATTGGACAGTCTCACATAAGAGTCAGCTCTATCTGGCTTTCAGCTATCAGTTCTTCTCAGATCAACTGTCAAAATGAGGTTCCCTGCTCAGTTTCTGGGTCTGCTGATGTTCTGCATCCCAGGTAAGGGGAGCAGGGAGAGGAGAAAGAATGGGCTCAGGAAGGGGTTTGGGGGCCCACTGTTCTCCTTGTGTGTTCTGTCTGTGTGTCTGACTGTGTGAGAGAGAAAGATCTGGAAAGTGGGAATGTCCCAGGGAAGGGTAGAGGCCTGTTTCCCCACCTCTAAGTTCTCTTCACTGTGGTGACATCCTTCTGGTGTAGGAGTATAAATCTTTCAAGTAATGACATTCTCAGAAAACAATATTTTCCAAAAATAATTACAGAAAGTAATAAAATTAAGCCTATGTTTGGATGTAAACTGATACTTTTAAAAATTAATTTTCCAGCATCCAGAAGTATCACTGTGATGACCCAGAGTCCACTCTCCCTGTCCATCATCAAGGGAGAGCCAACCTCCATCTCCTGCACGTCTAGTGAGAGCATCACAAACAATAAAGGAATCACCTATCTGAACTGGTTCCATCAGAAGCCAGGCCAACCCCCAAGGCTCCTCTTCTATCAAGTATCTAAGCCACAGGCTGGGGTCCCAGACAGGTTCAGTGGCAGTGGTTCAGGGACAAAATTCACTCTTCAGATTAGCAGGGTGGAGCCTGAGGATGTTGGCATTTACTACTGCAGTCAGGGTGCATGGTATCCTCTCACAGTGATACAGCCCCGAACATAAACCTCCCTGCCTGGCCTGCCCCAGATGGCCACACGTGTTCTTTGCTGGTGAGCAGACAGCAGAGTCTCTGAGTCAGTGAGGAGAAGGCATTGGGGTTCTCAGGGGAGTTGACTGCAGCTGTGGGTCTGGACCAGGAGAGACTCTGCTGTACTGCAGACACCTCCCATTAGGGCCTGGTCAGAAGTACAGGATTGGCCAGCCATGTCATAACAAGATATAAAGAGGGTCTGCTGTGAATGAACAATTTTAGTGAACTGACATCTGATGGGAAGCTAAACACAACCTCCCTGCCTTGCCCATGTTTGTATGGGAAATGTTACTACCTGAGTACCAGATGATTGACACAAATCTTTTCAAGCAACTCTTAAAGCATAATAGAATTTGCTTTTGATGTACATACACTTTTATAGAAAAATGCATCCTATAATGAAGAAGAGATAGTACAGTGGGTAAGGCCCTGGTCTTGCATGTGGCCAACTTCAGCTGGATCCACAGGACCCATATTATTCCCGAGGGGAGTCTCTCTAAGCCAGGAATCAGCCCTGAGCACTGCTGTGTGAAGCCCAAAGAAACAAACACAGAAATAAACAAAGTAAAAGTGCTTTACAGCTCTATAATCCAGGGTCGGATGGTGGGACTGGCCGAGGACATCTCAACACCTGTAGTCACAGGATGACAGAAAACAGTCACCTCCTGTGAGTCGGTGGACACACGTCCCTGTCCTGCTCTTCCTGCCTGGGCTGCTGTGGTCTCTGGGACCCTCTCATGGCACGGGCAGCAGGCTCACACCTCCCCCATTCCAGGCTGCTCTTCCCAGACCCTCTCACCTCCTCCACCTGCACCGCCAGGGCTTCTCCTCTGCGTGTCTGATGGAGACTCCAATGTGTCAGCTCCGACTCCCTGTCCTGACCTCATAGACCCCAGTTCATCTTGCTCACACAGGGGTCCTGGTGCTTTCAGAGCTGGGCTCTGTTCTCATCATTCCTGCCACAGTCACTCTTAGTTCTGACTCTTTGCTGTGGATTCCTGTGCAGGACCCTCTTGATGAGTGGGGTTCTGGGAAGCAGAATGTAGAGTAGGAGTTTCCCTGTCACTTGCTCACGGGGACAGACACAGTCCTCTGGGAGCCAAAACCTTGTAGCAGAAGGGGACAATGGGGCAGGAAGTGGACCTTCCTCACTGGGGGCCCTTGGGAAGCTGGCAATGGACTGAGGGTGGTTTTGCCCTAGGAGCAGGCTGACCCTGAGCCTCCGTGCTGCTCCTGACAGACAAGTCACCTGGTGGACACTGTCCCCAAGCTCAGTCCAGAGAGTTTCCTGTCCTCTAGATCCTGCCCAATTCCTGCTGAATCCCAGGGTTCTAGAACCCCCATAACACTCTGAGCCCAGAGCTGTGTCCAGCTCCCACTGACTCACCGAGGCCCCTATGTGGGGACCTGCCCTTCATGCTGGACTGGGTGGCAGGTGGGCAGTGGGATGGACACATTGTTGGTTTTACAGTGTTGTGGTATTTGTATAAAAGACAAAACCATACATCAAAACGACTATCAATTTCACATAGTCAAATAGAAATCAACTAACACCAGCCTCTATGTTATTCCCAGAGAAACTTCCAGTGAATTTTCAGTAATGTCAAGCAAAAACTTCATTTCTCATCAACCGCAAAGCCTTGTAGGAACAGGCAGCTTAATTTATTGCCAATATTAAATGATGAGGCAAAGTTTACATTTGTTTCACTGTGTTTCTTCTCAGTCTCTGTAATGGAGTGCAACATGCAGACCCCAAGGAAGCCTACAGTGTCTTTCTCCCTGTCCCCAAGAGAGAGGCTGTCCATCTCAGAACTGGAAGCTCCTCATATCAGGGCGGCTTACAGTTATCCACCATGTGATTTATCCACATTGTCTCTGACACCCAGATCAATGACATGAGCATGCACAAAGTGTGATTAATGATTGGCAGACTGTTTTTCCTGGTAAAGCTTATTCTTTCCTCAAAACACATTGTTAGCTGGGAAATGTCTAGTATGGTGCTGAATAGTGTATAGGACAGGATATGGCTGCATTAAAGACAGGGCTGCATAGTCTTAAATCATACTAAACTCTAATGTAAAATAGCTACTGAATTGCACTATTTGCTTTTCTAATCTCTCCACTACTGTCATTTTTAGAGACACTCAGACATTGGGAAATACAGCATCATCTCAGACCAAAATCACTCTAGGACCAGGCATGTAACTGACAGAGAAAACATGTTTCTCATGTTTGAGGTCCTGGGTTTGAATCCTCACACACCATGAAAGCATTTTAGAACAGAAATGGTTGAAATGTTACTTTTGGTCTCTCATGTAGTCATAGAAACAATCCTTAGGAGTCTTGGTCTAGACCTAATGTGCTGAGGGCTCCTCAATATTGCATGCACTGTGGTTCTCAGAGCTGGTCTGGGTATCCTGCAAGGGAGAATGAGGCATGATTAGCCACCCTAGAGAGGAACTTGGAGCCCTCTGCTTTCTGCCATACAACCTGCGTGTGCCTGTATTCTTACAGGCCTCTCCTCATCTCTGGGTCTTTCCAAAAATAACATTGGTGACATATCCTGGCATCCCGGTCCCTAGTACATGCGTATTTGTGCCTGACTTTTCTCAACTCAGGTCACCTCCAACATAACAATAAGAATCGGAACTGTTCATTCAGGATAAGAACTTAGTATTAACAACAGGTGAAGGGATACCATCACCATTATCATCATCATTATCCCATTGATTGTTGATTTTCTTGAGCAGTCTAAGTAAGGTCTCCATTTTTCCTAGGCCTGAGATTTTAGAAACCTCTCTTTGCTCGTCCTTCCCAATGGTGCTGTATTGGAGGCTCTTTCAGGGTCAGGGGAATGAGAGCCATCTTTGTTACTGGTTTGGGCATATGAATGCACCATGGGGAGTTTGCCAGGCTCTCCCATGCAGGCAAGAAACTCTCTGTAAATTGCCAGGTTTTTCGAGAGGAAGAACTAGGCTATAAGAGGTCACTTCTGCGAGCTTGGTCTTATAGTCTCTGGATGTTGGCCATTGGTGGGATTACACAGTGCCAGGGGCAGTCCCAGCTACTGGAAAATGGGGGATATGGGTGGAAGAGGCCCAGTCCTGATACAAGCAGGCTTGGAGATCTTGGCCCCTGGTTCCACACACCTGGGTTCCTCTCCCAGTTTCTTATGTGTACGGCTCATCTGAATGTGTGGAGAGGGGCCTTGAGCATGGCTGTGGCTGGGTTCCGGAATTTTTGGCCATTGGGGCTCTGCTCCGGGCGGGGAGGGAAACTCAACCCAACCTCTCTGAGGGGCCTCGGTGAAGACAGCCAGGTCGGGGGCAAGAGACTCTCAGATAAATTATGCACACACATAATTTTATCTCCAGCTTCAGGCGCTAAGGTTCTTAATATGTATAATGAGGATGTCAGATCAGATGAGAGCTACTGTCCCTCCTAGGGCTGACATTTTATTCTACCACCTCCTACCCACTTGTTTAGGAATAGCAGTGGGGACAAAAATGGGCCTGCTCTCACCGCTATGGAAGTGATGCTCAAGTAAGAGATACCTATACACGATAACTTTTCACTATTTGTGTTGCAAACCATAATGCTACAAAGGTAACTGTCAGAGGGGAGAGAGAGAAGTGCCTGTCATAGAAGCAGGGTGAGGTGGAGGGGTCTGGAGGGAAAAATAAAAAGAAGGAAAACAACTCTGATCACCTGTTAGTCATTTCTCCTCAACTAGCTGACCATCCTATTAGGAATATGAGCAGGTTTTTTTTTCACAATGTTGTGTGAAACTTTCCTTTTAGGACAAAGCCCAAGGTCTGCATAGTCCCCTGGTAAAACAGTTTAGATCTGAGAGTATATAACTAGGCACACAAAAATGTACCCAAACATTGAAATTGTACCCAAAAATGATAGAGTAAACCAACTGGTGACTTTGAGTTTCTGTAGAGGGCACCAAAGGCAAAGGACAGAGAGAGGGGGAGAAAGAGAGAGAGAGAGAGAGAAAGAGAGAGAGAGAGAGAGAGAGAGAGAGAGAGAGAGAGAGAGAGAGAGAGTTCAGAGTTTATGCTTTAAGGTTCCTGCTGATTGGCTCTGAGACAGTCCAGCCTCTGCTCTTCATTGAATGTGGAGGTGCTCACTCACTGTCCTTAATGTCCTTAATCACTCTAAGACCAGGCATGTAACTCGGGTATGAAGGACACAGAGCTTGGGGGGAACATGTGGGATGTCAGGGATCTGAGTTGGAAGCGTGCAAGGTAAGCTCCCTGCCCACTGTGAAATCTCTCTGGTTTGGTTTTGGTTTGGGGGCTACATCTGGCATTGCTCATTGAGACTCTGCCAGTGCTCAGGAAGACCGTGTGGTGCTGAGGACTGAGCCCAGGCTCCTGTATGCACTTTGAGCCACCTCCCTGCTTCTAGCTGGGCATATCAGCACAGGGTCCTGCCCTGATTAGTGAAACAGTTACTAGCACAGTTGGCAATTGAGCACTTGAAGTGTAGCCAGAGCCAAATGAGGTGAACAAGCAAGGTAAAGCAACCACTGCATTCCAAAGCACAGACCAGAGATGGAGCTCAGTGGCACAGCACTCGCCCTGTGTGTGTGAGGCCCTGGGTTCAAACACTGGCACTGCCACCCCTACCAAACGTGTAAATAAGGGCTAGTGAGGCAATACAGTGGCCAGTGCACCTCCTAGCACTGCTTGGGAGACCCCCAAAAGGAAATGGTTCATTTTATGTTGTGCTAAGATATGTAGGGCATATCAAATAAAATTATAATATTAAGATCAATTTCACCTGCTCATTTAAATTTTATTAGAGCACCGTGATTTACAAAGTTGCTCATAGTTGAGTTTGCGTATAGTGATTAGCACTGATCCCACCATCAGCTTTAACACAGCACAATCGAAGTTTTGTCCTCACAGAAAGTTCTAGGAGCAGAGATGTAGGTCAGTGGTAAGAGCGCTTGGGTCTCACGTGTGAGGTCCTGGGCTTGATCCTTGACACCAACCATACAAAAAACACACTATTGGTCAGTGACCATTGAAATAGTACCCTTAGTGTTCGATCATTGTATGACTGAAACTCAAGCATGAAAGTTTTATAACTGTAGTTCACGGTGATTCAATAAATAAGTAAATAAAAATTAAAAAAAAAATAGTGCCCTTAGTCTCACATGGTGCCAGAGAATTGATGGCCCAAGAGATCTAGCCACTGTGTTCTCCCGAGCTGGTCTGGAAGATTCCAGAGGGAGGGATGAGGCTGGGTTGGCTGAGAGATAATTGGAGAATGAAACCCCCCAAAACCCTCAGCTTTCTATCACTCACCCACCTTGACCCTTGACATCATACCTGCAGATTCCTCCTTTCTTTCTTTCTTTCTTTCTTTCTTTCTTTCTTTCTTTCTTTCTTTCTTTCTTTCTTTCTTTCTTTCTTTCTTTCTTTCTTTCTTTCTTTCTTTCTTTCTTTCTTTCTCTTTCTTTCTCTCTTTCTCTCTTTCTTTCTTTCTTTCTTTCTTTCTTTCTTTCTTTCTTTCTTTCTTTCTTTCTTTCTTTCTCTCTTTCTTTGTTTCACTCTTTCTCTCTTTCTCTCTTTCTTTCTATCTTTCTCTCTTTCTTTCTTTCTTTCTTTCTCTCTCTCTTTCTCTTTTTCTTTCTTTCTTTCTTTCTCTCTTTCTTTCCCTCTTTCTTTCTTTCTTTCTTTCTTTCTCGTTCTTTCTCTCTCTTTTCTTTCTCTTTCTTTCTCTCTTTTCTTTTTCTTTCTTTCTTTCTTTCTTTCTTTCTTTCTTTCTTTCTTTCTTTCTTTCTTTCTTTCTTTCTTTCTTTCTCTCTTTCTTCTCTCTCTCTTTCTTTTCTTTCTTTCTTTCTTTCTTTCTTTCTTTCTTTCTTTCTTTCTTTCTTTCTTTCTTTCTATCTTTCTTTCTTCCTTTCTTTCTTTCTTTCCTTCTGCTTTTTGGGACACTTCTGGCGATGCACAGGGGTTACTTCTGGCTCTGCACTCAGGAATTACTGCTGGTGGTGCTCAGGGGACAATATGGGATGCTGGGAATCAAATCCGGGTTGGCTACATACAAGGCAAATGCTCTACCTGCTGTGCTATCACTCCAGCCATCCTCCTCCTTTTAAAAACCTTTTCAAAACCACATCTTTTTTTTTTCTTCTCTTTTTGGGTCATACCCGGCCATGCACAGGGGTTACTACTGGTTCTGCACTCAGGAATTACTCCTGGCGGTGCTCAGGAGTACCATATGGAATGCTGGGAATCAAACCAGGTGTCAATGGCCTTTAAGGAAAACTCCCTACCCACTGTGCTATCGCTCCAGCCCCTCAAAACCACATCTTTGCTTTTTCTGCAGATTATAGAATCTATCCCTTGTAACTCTATGACCAACATTAATTCTACATTTTATGTCACCTGTTAATATTTTATTACCAATGAGCTGATTATTTTATTAATGAGATGAATCATTTTTGTACTCCTACATGTTTGCCCCAGTGATTGATGGAAAAGCACCTACTTGAAGGACTGGGACCAGCATCTGAAATCTTTAAGTTGCTATATCACTTAACAACCACTAGATGGCAGACAGATCCGAAGCCACCAAACCAGAGCTCCGGGATCTCGGAAGACTGGCACAGGGAGATGGGCACAGCGACGGAGAGTGGCCCATTGTCTAGAGGGACCATGAGTTCTGAGCATGTGACAGGAAAATTCTAGGAGTGGCTGTCATAATTTGAGTTTTAGGGGGAAATTTCGCTCCCTTTATCACTGTGACTAGAAAGCCAGTCCCGGCTGTGAAGTGACTTGGTGTGCGCCACTCCCCCCACCCCTCCCCCGCCCCGCCCGGCCCCAACTCCCCGCACGTGCCCACAGCAGAGAGATACCGCTCTGAGAGTCTTTTGAAGAAAGGATCGATAGAGTCAATTAAAGCGAAGTCAGAGGACGGGGCATTAGGTGGGAGTATAAAGAGACACAGGGACCTTCCTCTCCCCATAGGCACCCACCCAAGAGAGGCCTGTGAGGACAAGGGGAGGGAGGGGCTCCTGCTGACAGGAAGTGGGTAAGTGATCCTGCAGGACTTTGATTTTCACTCTCCAGCCTCCCAGAGGGTGAGAATCCCATGTGAGGTGTGAGCCCCCCATCCTGTGTTCCTGTGAGGGAGCCTGAGGTGAGGTTTCACACCCCTGGATCCTCTGTGCAGGATCAGCCACAGGGGTGCCTCAGGGAGGTGGGGGGTCTTTGCTGCCCCCACTGCAGAGGAAAGGATTCATCCTCAACTTATTGGCTGCAAGTCTGACATCGACTTCAGGATGAAGATCTTTTTTTTTTTTTCCTTTTTTGGGTCACACCCGGTGATGCACAGGGGTTACTCCTGGCTTTTCACTGAGGAATTATTCCTGGTGGTGCTCAGGAGACCATATGGGATGATGGGAATCCAACGCGGGTTGGCCACGTGCAAGGCAAATACCCTACCAGCTATGCTATTGCTCCAACCCCTTCAGGATGAAGATCTTGATCTGTTTTGATTTCTGATCAGAAATCATCAGACTGGATGTCGAGCCTGCCTGATATTGATGCTGGGGGGTGTCCCGTTTGATGCCCATGGTATTTACTAGAGAGCGTCCTCTCTCTAGTCCCCCTTGCTCTGTCCTAGGAGAAGGTCACAGTCTCTAGCACTGTCAGCCTGAATATGATCCTAGTATGAAAATTCTTTTTTTTTTTGCTTTTTGGGTCACACCCAGCGATGCTCAGGGGTCACTCCTGGCTTTGCACCCAGGAATTACTCCTGGCAGTGCTTGGGGGACCATATGGGATGCCAGGGATCGAACCCGGGTTGGCCGTGTGCAAGGCAAATGCCCTACCTGCTGTGCCATCACTCCGGCCCCCCTAGTATGAAATTCTTCTGAACTCCAGCATCTACATCTTCACAGTCCCAACTGGACATGGTCCCATCTAGGGGTGGGCAGTGAGTCTGAGAGATGACATCTCACCACCAGGAAAGACACCTTCTCCGAGCCAGGGGACACCTGCCTCCCTGTCCTGCTGCTCCTGCCGGGGCTGCTGTGGTATCTGGGATGCTCTCATGGCCCCCACACCAGGCTCACATCTCCCCCATCCCAGACTACCCTTCCCAGACCCTTTCACCTCCTCCACCTGCACCCCCAGGGCTTCTCCTCTGCATCCCTGGTGGACACTCCAATGTATCATCTCCAGCTCCCTGTCCTGACCTCACAGGCCCCAGTTTATCCTACTGCACAGATTGTGCAGGTCATGAAGAGCCTGACCCCTGATTTCTCCATTTCCTGTCCTTTGTCACTCCTCTTTCTAACTCTGATCCACGAATCCCTGTGTAGGGTTGCTGTAGGTAGGTGTGGCCATGGGGAAGCAAAAAGTAGAGATTGAGTAAAAGCTTGTCTGTGGACTATAGCAGTAGCACCTTCATGCAAGGTAGGGAGTTTGCCTTGCATGATGCCAAGCAAGGTTAGATTCCTGGCATCCCATAAGATCACCCAAATTGCCAGGAGTAATTCCTGAGCACAGATCCAGGAGTAACCTGTGAACATCGCAATGTGTGACCGAAAAACCTAAAGCAACCCCCCCCTCAAAAAAAACAGTAAAAGCTTGTCCACGGTCCATTGAGAACAGAATCCTTGTTGTATAAAGAACAATGGCAGCAGGGCAGGAGATCTCTCCTCACCTGAGCCAGGGATGAGGTGGGAAATGGCGTTGTGCGGGGGGTCCTGTCAGGGGCCCGTCCTGACTGACAGCACCACTGGGAGACACCCCACAAGATTGTGCTGAGGGGAACCGTCTCCCTCTAGAGTCCATGACAACTGCAGGGCTCCTCTGTCACCTGCCGCTACATAGGAACCCCATGACCCCTTGGGACTTGATTCTTCAGAAAGGGGAAGGTTCCTGCTTGGCCGAAGGTCATGGGGGTGGGACTCATATATCCCTATGCCACGTGCTGTGGTGGGGAGGGGTGACAGAGCTGTGAACACGTTTCTGGGGTTCCAGATGCAGGGTCTTGCCCTCGAATGAACAAGCAGCAGTGCAGGTGCAGACATGGCACTCATCACTAGACACCGGGAATGTCTCCTACCCTCACCCAGTACTGCCCCAGAACCAGTCAGAGGGGGAGTCTCTGCTGGAGGACAACGCTTCACCCCTCTCCAGCTCTAACACCCCATGGTGGTCTCCGCCTCAAGCCCCAGTGGTGTCCCTCTATGCCGTGAGCTCTCTAATGACTTGATCTGTTTTGTCATGCAATGACTGTGCAGATGATACAATGACCTTCCTGCTTTTGAAAAATTAAATCACTGTGAGATAGAATGTTACAAAACTGTTTATGATTGGGTTCCAGTCATACAATGTTCCCTCCACCAGTGTAATTTCCCAGCACCAATGTCCCTAGATTCCCTCCCCCATGCCATTACAAAGGCTTGTCTTCTATCATCCTGAATGAGTCACAGGTCCCAACTCTGGGTGCTCAGAGACGCTGTTTTTTAGAAACTGGATGATGTTTGTGATGAAGAATTAATTGGTGGAGAAATACACAAGGTTATGTGAGCATTTGCTCTAGTTAGACTGTGTTGTATCCCATCCATATACATCTGATCATCTCATAAGAGAGTAAATACCACAGGTACCAGGGGGAAAGACATAAACTGCAGTCTAACGAGGTCTTGGTGCATGAAAATGAGTCTGTATTAAGCCTTTCTTTTTTTTTTTTTTTTGCTTTTTTTGCGTCATACCCGGCGATGCACAGGGGTTTCTCCTGGCTTTGCACTCAGGAATTACTTCTGGCGGTGCTCAGGGGATCATATGGGATGCTGGGAGTAGAACCCAGGTTGGCTGTGTGCAAGGCAAATGCCCTACCCGCTATACTAACGCTCCAGCCCCTGTATTAAGCCTTTCTGAGTGTGAAGGAAAATCCTGACATCTGGGCAAGATGGAAGTGTTGCTACAATCATGCACACTGAGGGATAGTGCTGGATCAGCTGCTGGCAAGGCAGAAACTATCTAGTCATTTAGTCACCAATGATGACATCCATGCATTTACGACTCTTTTCTCAGTGCATCTCCTCCTGGGAGTAATGACAGTTTCTCATAATGAGAACGACAGGATGTCAGAGCCAGGAAGAGAACCCATGGCCTCAATTATAGCCACAGGTGTCAAGTCAAAGATCTCTGCAGAGTTTCTTAGCATGACTGTGACACTGTGATGTGACACTGTGACACTGTGATCTGGGAGGCAGAGAGAGCAAGAAGCTGTGTCCTGACTCTCAGTCCCAGAGGATACGCCCTTCTGTGCTCACACTGGGGCCCTCCTGGGGCCCAGGGAAGAGCATGTTCTCTGTGGGCAAAGTTCTGCTTCCCCACAGGGACCCACACCCCTGACTTCCCTGCAGCTGGGCTGGTCCACACACACACCCTCCCCACTCTGCCTGCCCAGCCTGCCCAGCCCCCTCTCATTTGCAAGTGCTCAGAGCTCATGCCTGGACACTCAATAATAGTCTGTGTCCCCCTGCAGAGTCAGTCTCTGCCACACCCAGAGTGGACATGAGGGCCCCTGTGCAGCTCCTCAGCTTCCTGCTGCTCTGGCTCCCGGGTAAGAAGGGAAATGAGGGTTTACTGGACCTAATACTACCTGGGCATCAGGGAGAATGATTTAAACTAAGATGAATGGCAACAATGTGTGTTTCTATTTTCAATCCCAGGTGCCAGGTGTGCTATTCAGGTGACCCATTCTCCATCCATGTCTGCATGTCTGGGAGAGAAAGTCACCATCACTTGCAAGGCTACTCAGAGCATTAGCAATTGGTTGGCCTGGTATTAGAAGAAACCAGGGAAAGCTCCCAGGCTCCTGATCTATTTGGCAACCAATTCAGGACAAGGCATTCCTCCTCGGTTCAGTGGCATTGAAACTGGGACAGATTACACTCTCACCATCAGCAACCTGAAGCCTGAGGATGCTGCCACTTATTACTGTCAACAGCATGAGAGTTACCCTCTCACACTGATACAGGCCAGAACATAAACCCCCAGAGAGCAGCTGTGTGAGGCTGGGCTGGCCCAGCTGCTCCTCCTGGTGCCTTCCCTGCTGAGAGTGTTAGATACAGCCACATGGAGATTTCACAGAAAGGTTGTGAGGGATGTCACAAGGAGGTTCCTGACACCCCAATTCTCTTCCCCTATCTTCATTCCAGGAAGACAGACATGTTCATTCTGCAGATGTAATCCTTAATAAGCAATAGAGTTTATTAAAGATGAGAAACCTGGTTCTAATATCAGTTAGGGTTGATGCAAAGGAAAAAAGGACTCCAGATAAATTCAAACAAGGCTTAATATTAGCATTTATCTATGTACAAAATTATGTTCTCTATGATATTTAGCAATGCACAGGTCGGAGATATCCTACAGAGGGTAAGGCAGGTGTCTTGCATGTGGCTGGGTTCTATAGTACCCTGGCCTGTCATGAGTAACCACTGAACACAGAGCCAGGAAAATGAGGGGTTTGGAAGAAAACTACAAGGAAAGAAGGAAAGAAAGAAAGAAAGAAAGAAAGAAAGAAAGAAAGAAAGAAAGAAAGAAAGAAAGAAAGAAAGAAAGAAAGAAAGAAAGAAAGAAAGAAGAAAAGAAAGAGAAAAAGAAAGAAAGAAAGAAAGAAGAAAAGAAAGAGAAAAAGGGGGAGGAAGGGAGAGAGGGAGGAAGGAAGGAAGGAAGGAAGGAAGGAAGGAAGGAAGGAAGGAAGGAAGGAAGGAAGGGAGGGAGGAAGGAAGGAAATAAAGTGGAAGTGGAGATGAGGGGATAGGAGGGAAGGGAAGGGGAAAGGACAGGAAGAAGAGGGAAGGGAAGAAGAAAAATAGAGAAAAAAAAAGTCATAGGAAGCCCCCGAGTGCCACCACTGAGTCCTGCACACTGAATAAGAGCTTCAGGCACAGAGTCATTCCTTCCCCAGGGTCCAAACCAAAGGCACAGGCTTCAGTCACACAGCTGCAGGGCATTTTTTGGATTTTCTTCACTATTTGGGTGGGGAATGACAGTCAGGGCTGCAGGACTGCAGGGCACCAGGAAGCCTAACAGGGCCCCTCCCCAAACCAGCCCCACAGGCAAACAGGCCTAAGCAGAGGCAGAAGCCAAGGAGACAGAAATGAAATTTGGGGATTTTCCTAACAAAACATGGGGTCACCTGTTGGAACAATAGTGTTCATGTACTGATTAAGCTATTTGTTAGAGTCTGCTGCCTTCTTGTATAGTTAAAGAAAGTATCATCCACACACTGTGGAACCAAGGAAGGGTTGAAAGTTTGTAAGATTTAGACCCTAAAATTTTAAGTTCAATAATCTGCACTGGTTATGGAGCCCCCTGAGAGACTCTGGGGTGAATCCCTAACATACACTGGGATTAATGACCCTGGGTTTGCTATGACAAAAAGCACCCCCTGCACTGACCTCCAGAGTGACAATTTGCTCCAGTGTGATATATGGCTGTAACTGACTTCAAGCATTTTCGATGCATGTATAATCCTCCTGTTTCTTTAAATATAGTCAAATGTAGTTCAACTTGCATGATCTTAATTAACACTTTGGGATGTAGTTTGGGAGTACAAATGCAACATCAGTAAAAAGCGAATTTTTGTTGTTGTTGTTCTGTGTCAAACTCCTTTAACATATGTCATCATGGATTCAATTAATTAGGCTCCAGGAAAGGCAATTCCAAATTCTTGATTATAACAATGTAAAACTATTAACCAGATTACAACAGAAACAGAGAAATTTGACTCTGTCATGTCCATTCTGGGCTGGAGCAATAGCGCAGCAGGTAGGGTGTTCACTGTGCAGAAGGCCAACTCGGGTTTGATTCTTCCACCCCTCTTGGAGAGCCCGGCAAGCTGCCAAGGTATCTCACCCTCACGAAGAGCCTTGCAAGTTACCCGAGGTGTATTAAATATAGAAAAAACAGTAACAACAAGTCTCACAATGGACACGTTACTGGTGCCACTCAAGGAAATAGATGAGCAGCAGAATGATAGTGACAGTGACAGTGACATGTCCATTCTAAATGTTGAGGCTTGGGGCCAGAGCCATATCACAGAAGGTAAGACATTTTCCTTGCACATAGTTGACTTGGATTCGAGTTCTGGCATCCTATATAGTCCCCCGAGCACCACCATGAGGGATTCTAGTGTGCATAGCCAGGAGTCAGCCCGGAGCATCTTCAGGAGTGAACCCCCTCCCCCAAAACAAGGAAGTTGAGACTAAGCACATCAGAATCAGGAGATTCTCACATGGAATATATGAGACACAGATTTTTCTGACAATTGCTTGGATGAAGTTGACCTACACATATATTTACATGGCTAGGGCACCTGATAAATCAGAAATATACTAATTGTGAGAGAACAGTGAGGGGGCCAGAGTGATAGTGCAGTGTTTAAGGTGATTGCCTTGCATGCAGCATCTCAATGGTCCCCCAAGTACTTCTAGGAGTAGTTCCTGAGTGAAGAGCCAAGAGTAATCCCTGAGCACTGCTGAGTGTGGTCCCCAAGCAAGCAAACAAAACCATAAACCAGAACAAAAAAAACATTGACACACATCTGTGTCACCCACAGTTAGACTGAGAAGTGTTACATCTTAACCACTACCATCCAGGCTAAGTCAATGTTTCCACTATTTTTCATAGACTAGAAGACACATTCATCACTTTGTTCAAGAAAAGTGACTCCTTCCTTAAGGTCTTTTCACACCAGTGCACCCACCCGTGTATTTGCATGCTGTCCCCAGGGAGGGTCTATATTGGACAGTCTCCCATAAGAGCCAGCTCTATCTGACTTTCAGCTATCAGGTCTTCTCAGATCAACTCTCAAAATGAGGTTCCCTGCTCAGTTTCTGGGTCTGCTGATGTTCTGCATCCCAGGTAAGGGGAGCAGGGAGAAGAGAAAGAATGGGCTCAGGAGGAAGGTTTGGGGGGGCCCACTGGTCTCCTTGTATGTTCTGTCTGTGTGTCAGACTGTGTGAGAGAGAAACGTCAGGAAAGTGGGGATGGCCCAGGGAAGGTGTAGAGGCCTGTTTCCCCATCCCTAAGGACTCTTCACTGTGGTGACATCCTTCTGGTGTAGGACTATAAATCATTCAAGTAATGACTTTCTCAGAAGACAATATTTTACCAAAAATAAATTACAGAATGGAAGCAATAAAATTGACCTGATGTTGGTATGTAACCTGACATTTTTAAAAAATCAATTTTCTAGGATCCAGGAGTGACATTGTGATGACCCAGACTCCACTCTCCCTGTCCATCATCAAGAAAGAGCCAACCTCCATCTCCTGCAGGTCTAGCAGGAACCTCCTATAGTGATGGAAAAACTTTTCTGAGCTGGTTCCATCAGAAACCAGGCAAACCTCCAAAGCTCCTGATCTATAAAGTTTCTAACAGACAGCCTGGGGTTCTATACAGGTTCAGTAGCAGTTGGTCAGAGACAAAATTCACTCTTCACATTAGCAGAGTGGAGCTTGAGGATGTTGGCGTTTACTACTGCATGCAAGTTTCAAGGTTACCTAACACAGTGATACAGCCCCGAACATAAACCTCCCTGCCTGGCATGCCCCAATAGCCACACTTGTTCTTTGCTGGTGAGCAGACAGCAGAGTCTCTGAGTCAGTGAGAGGAAGGCATTGGGAGTCTCAGGGGAGGAGGCTGCAGCTGTGGGTCTGGCCCAGGAGAGCCCCTGCTGTACTGCAGAGACCCCACATTAGGGCCTGGTCAGAGGCACAGGCCTGGCCTGGCAGAGCAGCAGATATGCAGGGGGCTGTGCTGTAAATGACCAGTTGTAGTGAACCAACAGTTGATGGGCAACCCCACTTCACACTCCCAGTTTTGCCCACATTTGTAAGGGATGTATTACTACCTAAGTATCAGATTATTGACACATCATTTTCAAAATTTTAATGAATAATAAAATTTACTGTGCAATATACATTCTATAGGAAAGTGCTTCATATAGGTCAAAGAGAATACTACAGGTGAGATGCTTGCCTTTTATGTGGTCAACACATTTTAAATCCCTGGAAGCCCATGTTTTTCCTGGGCTTAAACCTGGAATAAGTCCAGCTCACTGCCAAGTGTGGCCTCAAAGTAACAAATGAAAAAACTAACAAAAATACTAACAAACCAAAAAAAGTAGCTTCACTTCTCCCCCATCCCAGGTCGCCGTTCCCAGTCCCTCTCACCTCCTCTACCTGCACCTTGAGGGCTTCCCCTCTGCATCCCTGATGGAGACTCCAGTGTGTCAGCTCTGACACCTTGTCCTGAACTCACAGCCCCAGTTCATCCTGCTCACAAGAGGTCCTGGTGCCTTCAGAGTTGGGTGCCAGTTTTTCTCATTCCTGCCCACGATCACCCCTAGTTCTCACTCATTTCCTTGGATTCCTGTGCAAGACTCTCTTGGTGAGTGGGCTCCTGGGAAGCAGAATGGAGAGTAGGAGTTTCTCTGATACTTGCTCACTGGGGCAGACACAGTCCTCCAAAGTCAAATGCTTGAAGCAGGATAGACAATGGGGCAGGCAGGGAACCTTCCTCACTGGGATCCCATGGCACTTTTTGTGGCATTTTTTGGAGCGGGGGGGGGGCGGTGTTACACCTAGCAATGCACAGAGGTTACTCCTGGCTTTTCACTCAGGAATTACTCCTGGTGGTGCTCAGGGGACCATATTCGATGCTGGGAATCAAACCCTGGTCAGCAGTGTGCAAGGCAAATAGCCTACCTGCTGTACTATAGCTCTAGCCCCACCCATGGGAACCTGGCAATGGTCTGAAGGGGGTTTTGTCCCCAGGTTGAGCCCCCTGTGTGTTCCTGAAATTCACCTGGTGGACACAGTCCATGGAATTTTAGCCTTATTAATACATGTGTAATCCTTCTCTTCTATAAATATAGTAAAATGTAGTTCAACTGCATGATCTTAATTGATATTTTGGGATATAGTTTGAGAGTATAAATGCAACCTTAGTAAAAAGAGGATCTTTTTTGTCTGTGTCAAACTCCTTGAACATATCTGTCAACATCAATTCAGTTCTCTAGGCTCCAGGGAAAGGCAATTCCAAATTCTTGATTATAACAATATGAAACTTTTAACCTGATTACAACAGAAAACAGAAAAATTGGAATCTCCCATGTCAATTCTAAATGTTGAAACTTAGGGCCGGAGCCATATCACATCGGGTAGGACTTTTGCCTTACACATAGCTGACCTGGGTTCAAGTCCTAGAATCCTAGAATAAGTCCTAGAATATGGTCCCCTGAGAACCACCAGGAGTGATTCCTGAGTGCAGAGCTAGGAGTCAACCCTGAAAATTGCCCAGTGTGACTCAAAGAAAAAGCAAAAAAATAAAAAAGAGAGAGAGACAAAGTTTAGACTCTTTACATCAGAATCAGGATTTTCCCATATGGGAGAAACAGGACACAGAATTTTCTGTCAATTGCTTGCCTGAGGTTTAGACACATATTTACATGGCAAGAGTACCTGATAAATCAGGAATTTATACTAATTGTGAGAGACACAGTGTGGGGGCCGGAGTGACAGTGCAGTGTGTGAGGTGATTGCCTTGCTTGCAGCATCCCTATGATCCCCCAAGTACTGCTAGTAGTAGTTCCTGTGTGAAGAGCCAAGAGTAACCCCTGAGCACTGCTGAGTGTGGTCCCCAAGCAAGCAAACAAACCATAAAAGAGAAAAAAATTAACATTGACATACGCCTGTGTCACCCACAGTTAGACTGTGAAGTGTTTCATCTTAACCACTACCGTCCAGGCTAAGTGAATGTTTCCACTATTTTTCATAGACTAGAAGACACATTCACCACTTTGCTCAAGAGAAGCGACTCCTTCCTTGAGGTCTTTTCACACTGATGCACCCACCGGTGTATTTGCATGCTGTCCTTGGGGGAGGGTCTGTATTGGACAGTCTCACCTAAGAGTCAGCTCTATCTGGCTTTCAGCTATCAGGTCTTCTCAGATCAACTCTCAAAATGAGGTTCCCTGCTCAGTTTCTGGGTCTGCTGATGTTCTGCATCCCAGGTAAGGGGAGCAGGGACAAGAGAAAGAATGGGTTCAGGACGGGGGTTGGGGATGCCCACTGGTCTCTGTGTGTTCTATATGTGCGTCTGACTGTGTGAGAGAGAAACATCAGGAAAGTGGAGATGGCCCAGGGAAGGTGTAGAGGCCTGTTTCATCATCCCTAAGGTCTCTTCACTATGGTGACATCCTTCTGGTGTAGGAGTATAAATCTTTCAAGTAATGACATTCTTAGAATACAATATTTTATCTAAAATAAATTTCGAATGGAAGCAATATAATTGACCTGATGGTTGTATATAATCTTACACTTTTAACAATCAATTTTCCAGGATCCAGAAGTGATGTCATGATGACACAAAGTCCACTCTCCCTGTCCATTGTCAAGGGACAACCAACCTCCATCTCCTGCACATCTAGTGAGAGCATCACAAACAATGCAGGAAACACCTTTCTGAACTGGTTCCATCAGAAACCAGGCCAACCCCCAAGGCTCCTGTTCTATAAAGTTTCTAACCGATGGACTGGGGTCCCAGACAGGTTCAGTGCCAGTGGGTCAGGAACAACATTCACTCTTCAGATTAGCAGGGTGGAGCCTGAGGATGTTGGCGTTTACTACTGCAATCAGGGTACATGGATTCCTCACACAGTGATACAGCCCCGAACATAAACCTCCCTGCCTGGCCTGCCCCAGATGGCCACACGAGTTCTTTGCTGGGGAGCAGACAGCAGAGTCTCTCAGTTAGTGAGGGGAAGGCATTGGGAGTCTCAGGGGAGGAGGCTGCAGCTGTGGGTCTGGCCCAGGAGAGCCCCTGCTGTACTGCAGACACCCCCCATTAGGGCCTGGTCAGAGGCATAGGCCTGGCCTGGCAGAGCTGGTATGCAGGGGGCTGTGCTGTAAATGACCAGTTGTAGTGAACCAACAGTTGATGGGCAACCCCACTTCACCCTCCCAGTTTTGCCCACATTGCAAGTGATATATTACTATCAAAGTATCAGATTATTAACACAACATTTTCAAGACTTTAAGGCATAATGTAATTTACTATGAAATGTACATTTTTGTAATAAAGTGCATCATATGAGTCAAAGAAATTACAACAGGTGAAGTGCCTGCCTTGTATGTGGTCAACATATTTTACATTACTGGAACCCCATAATTTTTCTTCTGGAGTGATCTCTAAGCCTGGAATAAGTCCTGAGCACTGCTCTGTATGGCCTCAAAGTAACAAATGAAAAAACTAAGAAACAAATATACAAACAAAAAAAAGTAGCTTCACTTCTCCCCCATCACAGGCTGCCCTTCCCAATCCCTCTAACTTCCTCCACCTGCACCTCCAGGGCTTCTCCTCTGTGTCCCTGATGGAGACTCCAGTGTGTCAGCTCTGACTCCCTGTCCTGAACTGACAGGCCCCAGTTCATCCTGCTCACACAGGGGTCCTTGTACCTTTAGAGTTGGGCGCCTGTTTATCTCATTCCTGCCCAAGGTCACCCCTAGTTCTCACTCATTTCCTTGGATTCCTGTGCAAGACCCTCTTGGTGAGTGGGCTCCTGGGAAGCAGAATGGAGAGTAGGAGTTTCTCTGACACTTGCTCACTGGGGCAGACACAGTCCTCCAAAGTTGATGCTTGTAGCAAGAGGAACAATGGGGCAGGCAGGGAACCTTCCTCACTGGTATCCCATGGGAAGCTGGCAATGGACTGAGGGGGGTTTTGTCCCCAGGCTGATCCTGAGTCCCCTGTGCTGCTCCTGAAAATTCACCTGGTGGACACTGTCCCTAAGCTCAGGTCTGGATAGACCCATGTCCTCTAATTCCTGCCCAATACCTGCTGAGTCCCAGGATTACAGAATCCCCAGGTCACTCTGAGCCTGGAGTGGTTCAGCTCCCCGCTGGCTTACAGAGACCCCTGTGTGGGGACCTGCCCTTCATGATGCTGGTCTGGGTGTTGAACGGGCCAGAGGCATGGGAACACTCTGGTTTATCACATTCAGACAAAGGTGTAAAATATAAACCCACCCATTATAAGAACTATTATTTTCATATCTAGTTATATAGAAATCAACAGCCTAACCCCCTTCTTACTTCCAGAGAAACATCTGATAATGTTCAGTAACTGTCCAGGAACAAAGTCATTCATCCCCAACAGCAAAGGAAACACTCCTGGCCCTGTTGGCACAGGCAGCAATCTTACTGCAAAGAATATAGCATGGGACAATGTTTCCATTTGCTTCATGGTGTTTGTCCTTCATTTCTCTGATGCAGTGAAAACATTGCAGATCCCAAGAAAGCATAAGGATTCTTTTCATGCCCTTCAGATAGAGGCACTTTGTTCATGTACTGGAAGAAACATTTATCAGGGCAGTTTACAACTCCCACCTTGTGATTGTTTCATTTGGTCTCTTGTAACTATAGGGACCTCATAAATGAGGTGATGATCATGGCCTAGGGCAGTGGGTGCTCAAATACTCACATATGCAACATGGCAAAGACAGAGCTGCCCACATGGGCAATAGACTCTTAGTCATATGAAGAAATTTATTAGGAAAGACAGTGGTTAAATAAAAGCTGAGAGAGGATGCCTCCATGGCCCAGGTGGGTGGAATGAGCACGGGAAGTTCCTCTGATTAACGGTTGGCAGACTGCTTGTCCTCGTGTTGCTTATTGCTTCCTAAAATCACATGGTTATCTTGGAAATATCTACAACAGAGTTGTATAGTGCATAGCACAAGAAATTGATGCAGTTAAGTCATGGCTTCCTAGTCTTAAATTACACTAAATTCAAATGTTAAATTACTGAGTTGCATTTCAAGTCTCTCCAATGTAATCGTCTGTAGAGTCAGTCACACACTGGAAAAGCATGATCACAATCTCATGATCAAAATCACTCAGGACCAGTGATGTAGAGGACCATTTATGAGTCCCTGGGGTTTAATCCAAAAACACTAAGAATGCATTATGGGTCATTCTTGGTTGATTTGTCCCCCTAGGTGTCTCATGGATTCATAGGGACAATCCTCACAGGGCTTGGTCTCGAGCTCATGGCTCTGTAGCCTCCTCAGTGGTGCATCCACTGTGTTTCTCAGAGCTGGTCTGGGTTATCCTGGAGGAGGAATGAAGCTGGATTAGCCGCTCTAGAGAGGAGCCAGGAGCCCTCTGCTTTCTGCCATCCCACCCCCATGTGTTCCATTCTCATTATAGGCTCCTCCTTATTTCTGGGACTCTCCTGCCTTTCACAAATAACATCTGAACATATCCTGGCATCTCAGCCCCAGGATCTTGCCTATTTGTGCCTGACTTCTCCTCTAAACTCCGGTCACCTCGAACATGACAATAGAAATTGGAAATGTTCCCACAGGATAAGGACTGAGTGTCAAAAGCAGTTGCGGATATGCATGATAACTCCTCAGTATCTGTGTTACAAATCATAATGCGCAAAAGGAGGAAGAGAGAGAGGGGAGAGAGAGAGAGAGAGAGAGAAAGAGAGAGAGAGAGAAATAAAAGTGCCTGTCACAGAAACAGGGTGGGAGTGGGAATCAGGAGGGAAAAATAAAGAGAGGAGAAAAACCACTATCTGACCAATTTATTAGGAATATGAACACTTTGTTTTCTCACTTTGTTGTGTGTAACTTCCCTTTAGGAAAAAGCCCAAGGTGTAGATAAAATCCCTGGGTAAAACAGTTTAGATCTGAGAGTATATAACCGAGCACACAAAAATGTACTCAAACAGTGTAAGTGCACCTGAAAATGTTAGAGTGAACAGTTTAGTGTCTTTGAGTTGTAAGGGCACCAAACAGAGAGTGTGTGTGTTTGTCCAGACTTTACGCTTGAAGGTTCCTGCTGATTGGCTCTGAGACAGTCCAGCTTCTTCATTGAAGGTGGTGGTGCTCACTCACTGTCCTTAATGTCTCTGCCGATCAATGGTTCACATGTTGGGACCCAGGATGCAATGACTTTTCATTGAATACGTGGTTTCCTCTGAACTCCCTGGGAGTGCTCAGGTCACATTAAATCTTGCACAGTCCTTGTATGTGTGATTGTTTACCGCTTGTTTGTCTGTTTCTTTCATTCTCAGCAACTGACACTGATGAACTGAGGTTGAAGGTGACCATCTGATTGGCTTTAGAGAGGTACATTTTTGTATGCTCTGGGTTACTGACAGACTTTACAGTATCTGTTCCAAAGGCTTGGGGAAAGTCTCTTTAAAGTGTAGCAGCACAAAGATGAACTGAAACCTATTAAGTTGCTGTATCAAACAAGGGCCACGAGATGGCAGACAAACCCCACACGTGACAAGAGAGACCCTGAATCCTAGAAACCCTGAGACAGTAACAGGTCCATTGTCAGCAGGGACATGGCTGTGGTGGGAAAGTATGAAAGTTGTTAGAGAATGAGTTGTAGCAGATTTTTACCCTTTCTTGGTGTGAGGGTAGAAGTCCTGTCCTGCCGCTCTGATATGGACTTTTTATACCCCTTCCAGTGCTCATAATTAGACTTAAGTTCCTCTGTGATGTATCAGAGATAGAGCAGTAGAGTCAATTAAGGTAAAATGAGCTCACAGGATGGAGATTAGATGGAAGTTTAGCGTCCCCACCCCGCTGGCAGTCCCCACAGTCACAATTTCCAAGAGCTTCTGAGGACAAGGGGAGTGAGGGGCTCCTGCTGACAGAAGGAGGGTCTCACAGGAAGTGACCCTGAGGGACCTTGACCTTCACTCTCCAGCCTCCCAGAGTCTGAGAATCCCAAGCATGTGGTGTGAGCCCCCAGCCTGTGTGTTCCTGTGAGGGAGCCTGAGCTGAGGCTTCACAACTGGCACGCTCTGAGCAGGGTTGGCCTCAGCTGCGTCTGGAGAATTTAGTCCTGAGGCAACTTTCCCCCTTTTTCTTCTTCTATTCTGACTGCTGAGGAGAACTTAGAAATCATCCTTACTTTGTCAGACAACAACTTGTTGTTGAAACTGCTGGTTGTTTAATTTCGACCAGAAATCCATCAAACTGAATGAACTATCACCTTGATAGATATGTTTTGGGTGTCCTTATGCTGTTCCACTCAGAAGCCATGAGGAACACAGTGCGACCCACCTCCAGCAGCCATGGCTGTTCCCAGAGAAGGTCAGTGTCCCTGCAGAACATCAGGATTGAATCTAGCTCTGAAGCTTCTGCCCAGCCCATCCCCCACCCCCAGGCTCTTCAGGATGGTGACAGCTGCTCTGTCCCCTCCTCACCATCAGAGGAAGCTGCCACAGGACCTCAAACAACCTCTGTGTGCTAATCCCCCATCTCCTTCTATTGTGGTGGAATGCGCAGTCTTAGGATTCTGTGACAACATGATTGTGTGAACTCCCTGGAGTCTCATCCTCCTTCTCCCCCAACCCTTCCCCTGGCCATCAGAACCACCTCGGGGAAGCTCCTCTGGAGCAAATAGTGCAGGCAAAAGTGTGTATCTTATCTGAGCTGCTCTTCTAGTACAGACACCATGTTTACCAGGCTTCACTCTCCTCTGGTGTCCTTTGTAACTGAGGTCTTATTCTATCCCATTCTGCTACTAGCAACCCTTATTCTGCCCTGTCTCAGTGAATCCCTTTGTAAGATTGTCCTCTGGTAGTGAGCTGCTGGAAATCATAAAGTAGGAATTGGGTAGAAGTTTGTTCATATGGTCACCTGTGGTCCAGTGAGAGCAGAACCCTAGCAGCCTTAAAAATCAATGATGGATTGGGGGGGGTGTGTGTCATGGTGCAGGGGGAGATCTCTCCTGCCTTAATCAGGTGTGAGGACTCAAATGTCTCTGGAGGGTCCTGTCAGAGGCCCTGCAGAACGTGAGGCTCTCTGTGCTGCCTCTGTCTGACAGAGGCACAGGGGAAGGCCCCAGTCACAGGCTGATCACTGGAAGGAAACCCGTCCCCACTAGAATCCATGATCACTCTAGGGCTCCCCTGGGATGTTCTGTGCTATCTTCCATGGATCTCTGACCCTGCCAAGGACCCTGGATTCCTCAAAAACAGAAAACCACTAGCTGGGCCAGCAGTTCATGGAGGAGAGTCCTCAGATATCAAGAAGCTTAAATTCAATGATGTGGATCATGTGAGCTTTTCAATATTTTGCTGGTGTGTACTCCTAGAAGCATTCTACTTAAAGAAGAAACTGTAATTGAATCAGGGTTTGGTGGTGGGTTGGGGAAATCAGCACTAGAGACTTTACTGACTCATTTCACCCAGCACTCTACGCTCACCAGCTCATTGGGTATTAGCCCCTGTCAGAGCCTGGAACCCAGGTTGGGCACTCCCTCATGCCCACTTTGATGCTGACCTCTAAAACCTGCATGTCATTTCTGTGTGGGATTGTATCCTAAAATTACTTGAGTCCCAATGCCTTACACCTGGGCTTGCTGAGAACTGCCCCAAATTAGAAGACATTGTGGAAAGATAGTACATTGTGTAAGATGTTTGCCTTTCATGTGGCCATTCCTCTTTCAATCTTTGGTATCCCATAATGTACCCCACACCTCCACCACCGAGCCCTGCCAGGAGTGATTCCAAAGTATAGTGCCAGTAATAAGCACTGGAAACTGCTAGGTGTGGTCAAAAACCAAGATAAATAAATAAATAAATAAATAAATAAATAAATAATAGAGATGTGTGATATAGGATGTGAGCTGAAGGAGCACAGTGCATTCAAGGGGAATTTGGTGGAGGCAGCTCCTCTCATTTATCCCTTCTGGACTAATTTCCATCTTGGCAGCTCAGAAGGGAATCTTTCAGGGAAAGAGGGACTCAAAACATGGAAGACTGTCCAAAGAGAAAGGAGTGCATGTAGTTGGTTTTGGGAAGGCAGAGAGCCTCTCTAAACATGAAGAACAAACGTCATAATCTGAGTCTGAGTTGGAAGTGGGGAGACTGTCTCTCAGGAAAGTATTTGGACACAGGCTTGTTAAAAACAGCCCCACATGTTTTCTCCTGTTAATATACAATGTTTCTGGTTGGTCCTGGTGACATATCTAAAACCAATAATACCATGATATCAAAGCTAAATAAAAGATCCTATGCCCTCAATTTGATCCAAAGATGTGAAAGTAAAGGAGTCTACAATCTCTGAGAATGTATATTTGGCTGTGGTCTGACAGAGTCTGTCCCTGGAAAAAGAGAACAAGAAGCCATGTTCTAACTCTCAGGAGACCAGAGGACCCACCATCCTGTGCTCACACTGGGGCCATTCTGGGGCCCAGGGAGGAGCATGTTCTCTTTAGGCAAAGTTCTGCTTCCCCACAGGGACCCACACCCCTAACTTCCCTGCAGCTGGGCTGGTCCCCACACACACCGTCCCCCCTCTGCCTGCCCAGCCTGCCCAGCCCCCTCTCATTTGCAAGTGCTCAGAGCTCATGCCTGGACACTCAATAATAGTCTGTATCCCATTGCA
Organism: Sorex araneus; assembly: GCF_027595985.1. NCBI lineage: Eukaryota > Metazoa > Chordata > Mammalia > Eulipotyphla > Soricidae > Sorex > Sorex araneus. The sequence goes on along the minus strand of NC_073313.1, from coordinate 307,776,548 downwards.
GGGTCAGTCTCTGTCACACCCAGAGTGGACATGAGGGCCCCTGTGCAGCTCCTCAGCTTCCTGCTGCTCTGGATCCTGGGTAAGGAGGGACATGAGGCTTTACTGGACCTAGAGCTACCAATGCTTCAGGGAAGATAATTTAAAGTAAAATGAATGGTGGTGATGATGTGTGTTTCTATTTTCAACCCAGGTCCCAAGTGTGATATCCAGATGACCCAGACTCCATCCATGTCTGCATCTCTGGGAGAGAAAGTCACCATCACCTGCAAGGCCAGTCAGAGAGTGAGCAGTTATTTAGCCTGGTATCAGCAGAAACCAGGGAAGGCTCCCAGGCTCCTGATCTATGATGCAACCAATTTGAAACCAGACGTCCCTCCCTGGTTCAGTGGTAGTTGATCTGGGACAGATTTCACTCTCACCACCAGCAGCCTTAAGCCTGAGGATGCTGCAACTTATTACTGTCAAAAGAGTAATTCTTATGCTTCCACAGTGATACAGGTCAGAACATAAGCCCCCAGGATCAGCTGTGTGAGGCTGGGCTGCCCCAGCTGCTCCTCCAATTTCCTTCCCAGCTGACGGTGTGTCAGTGCAGCTAGCCTGTTTGTGATGGACAATTCTGGCACATGTTGAAGAAACTTTTTAGGCTCCATTATTCTCCCTCTCCTCTCAGAAGCACAGACATAACAACAGATCTGCTGATTGAATTTGTAGAGATTATTTTCTTGAAGTAAGTAGGTGACAGTGTCATTCAGAGTTTATATGTACTGACCTGCTCACTCTAGAAGTCCTACAGACCATGTTTTATAAGATAGCTTTTAATAATCACACATATTGCCACCCCAGTTGTGAGGACAGGTGAGCAGCTTCATAGTCTCACACTGAGGGCGTCTCCCAGGGTGCATCCTCCCCTGCCATGATGTCCTGGCTGATGTGGGCCAGAGGGAGAGACTGCGTCTCACCAGGGGACAAACTCTCACAATTTTGCGGTGGGGGAGTAGGAGGGGGTATGAAATCCAGTCCCTTCAATGAGGGATACTGAAATTTTAATGGGAAATGAAATAATTTTAGGGACAGGAACTGTGGTATACTATCATGGATACCCTTGAAGTTGTAAAGTGCTGTAAACAGCATTTAGAGGTGTGTGTGGGAGGGGGGAGGAAATTCAGGCATGTCAGGGATCATAAAGAAAAGGAAAATGTCAACACCCTGTATTTAGCCCAAAGTCTTATACTGAGGCCTTGTGGGAAATACCCTGGATCACAGTTCCTGAGCTTCCCTGAACAGCCAGGCCTTGACATTTTCAGAGGGAATGGAAATCTATGGAAATAATTATTATCTTTGGAAACTCCATATTATTGATGATATTTGTCCAGTCTTGTTGGCCAAAAGCCCACCATTTATCTACAATATTGATTTTCCTTGCATCTGAATCCCAAGAATGGGAACATAAAATATGGGGCAACATGGTGGAAATATTTTGACCTTTTTTCAAAAGACAGATGCCCAGATCCGCATTCCACATTTTGTTTTTACTTTCCCTCAGCTCAGACCCACCACTCAGAGCCTTTGCCAAACTGGTCCCGCCTGAGGGCAGGAAGCCCCTGGGCCATGGAGTTGCTGTTCCCTGAACACGGGCTCTGAGTCCTCCAGACCCTGGGCTCTGGCTCCAGCTGAGAACGGGAATGTGGGGGCTCAGGGGCAGGTGCCTGTGACCCAGGCACTGAGATGAGACCTTGGCTCAGCCCGTGCAGTGTCACAGCCCTGCCTGCTCTAGCACATCAATGGCACCAGCAAGACCTTGGGGACACAATCAACACAGAGACACCCTAGAGCTCAGTCTCTGTGTCTGGGTTCTAGTGCAGCCTGTGGGCCCAATATCCAGCTTCCCTCAGGGGCTCAACAGAGTCTCCGTATGTGTCCAATTGCATCAGATACCCGGGAAGTTTCCAGAGATCTGCATGTGTAGTATCCACACTGACATGTGTATCACACACAGTTGGCTGAAGGGAACAGGAGTATCTATGTCACCTGTTGTCCTTGTGATGTGGCTGAATTTTAAAGTAAGATGAATGGCAACAATGTGTATTTCTATTTTCAATCCCAGGTTCCCGGTGTGATATCCAGATGACCCAGACTCCATCTGTGTCTGCATCTCTGGGAGAGAAAGTCACCATCACCTGCAAGGCCAGTCAGAGCGTTAGCAATGGGTTAGCCTGGTATCAGCAGAAATCAGGGAAAGGCTCCTGGTCCATTGGGCAACCAATTTAGGACCTGGTGTCCCTCCCCGGTTGAGTGGCAGTGGATCTGAGACAGATTTTACTCTCACCATCAGCAGGCTGAAGACTGAGGATTCTGACACTTTCTGTCAAAAGCATAGTGGTTATCCTCTCACACTGATACTCGCCAGACATAAACAACCAAAGATCAGCTGTGTGAGGCTGGGTTGGCACTCCTGCTCCTCCTGGTGCCTCCACTGTTGAGAGTGTCAGATGCAGCCACATGGAGATTCCACAGGAAGGTTGTCAGAGATGTCACAAGGAGGTTCCTAACACCCCAATTCTCTTCCCTCATCCTCATTCCAGGAACATAGACATGTTCATTCTGCTGATGTGATCCTTAATATAACAGTCGAGTTTATTAAAGATGAGGAACCTGGGTTCTAATGTCAGTTAGGGTTTATGCAAAGGAAAAAAGGTGTCCAGAGAAATTTCAAACAAAAATTAATATTAGCATTTATTCACTTGTATCACTTGTCATCCTGTTGATCTTTGATTTGCTGGAGCAGGTGCCAGTAACGTCTCCATTTGTCCCTGTCGCATGCTAGTGTAATCCAGTGGCGTCTGCTCGCTTCAGGAACAATAAGATCCTCAAACCGTTCATTCAGGGTTTCTTTTTTTTTTTTTTTTTGGTTTTTGGTTCACACGTGGTGATGCACAGGGTTACTCCTGGCTCTGCACTCAGGAATTACTCCTTGCGGTGCTCAGGGGACCATATGGGATGCTGGAATTTGAACCCGGGTCGGCCGCGTGCAAGGCAAATGCCCTACCCGCTATGCTATCACTCCAAAGAACTCTAACCATCTCATTGGTGGTCGGCCACGCGGTTTTTTGATGTCCCGTGGAATCCAGCCGGTAACAGCTCTAGTCCAGTGGTTGTTTTTGAATCGCATTTCCTGTCCGGCCCATCTGATTTTTGAAGCCTTGGCAAACAAGACAGCGTCTCTGATTCTTGATCATCAACAGAGGTCAGAACTCTGGATTCCTTCTCTCCCTTGAGTGAAACGTGATTCTCCTAGCATAGCTCTTTCGATTTCTCTTTGGGAGACCCAAATAGTGCTCTCATCCTGTCTTTGTAAAGCCCAGGTCTCTGAGACGTATGTTAGTGCACAGAGAATGGTGGATTAACATTTATTAATGTACAAAATTATGATCTCTACAAAATTTAGCAGTGCATGATTCAGAGAGATCCTACAGAGGCTAAGGCAGGTGTCTTGCATGTGGCTTGCTCTATAGTACCCTGGCCTGTCAGGAGTAATCAATGAGCAGAGAGTCAGGAGAATGTGGGTTTGGATCAAGAAAGAGAGAGAGAGAGAAAGAAAGAAAGAAAGAAAGAAAGAAAGAAAGAAAGAAAGAAAGAAAGAAAGAAAGAAAGAAAGAAAGAAAGAAAGAAAGGAAGGAAGGAAGGAAGGAAGGAAGAAAGAAAGAAAGAGGAAGGAAGGAAGGAAGGAAGGAAGGAAGGAAGGAAGGAAGGAAGGAAGGAAGGAAGGAAGGAAGGAAGGAAGGAAGGAAGGAAGGAAGGAAGGAAGGAAGGAAGGAAATAAAGAGGAAGTGGAATGAGGGGATGGGAGGGAAGGGAAGGGTAAAGGAAGGGAGAGAAAGGGAAGGGAAAGAAAAAGAAGGGAAGGGAAGGGAAGGGAAGGGAAGGGAAAAAGAGAGAAAAAAATAAGTCAGAGTATGCCCTTGGGTGCCACCCCTGCATCCTGCAAACCAAAAATAAAACTTCCAGACACAGAGTCCTGGGTCCAAACCAAAGGTACAAGGCTCCGGTCACACACTTGGTTGGGGTATGGGATTTTGGGGATTGTCTTCACTATTTGGGGGTGGGGAATGACAGTCAGGGCTGCAGGACTTCAGGGCACCAGGCAGCTTAGCAGGGCCCCTCCCCAAACCAGCCCCACAGGCAAACTAGCCTAAGCAGAGGCACAAGCCAAAGAGACAAAAATGAAATTTGGGGATTTTCCTAACAAGATAGTGGAGTCACCTGTTGGGACAATAGTGCTCATGTCCTGATTAAGCTATTTGTTATAGTCAGCTATCGTCTTATATAAAGAAAATATCATCCACACACTGTGAAACCAAGGAAGGGTTGAAAGTTTGTAAGATGTAGACACTAAAATTTTAAGTTCAATAATCTGCACTAGTTGTGGAAACCCCTGAGAGACTCTGGGGTGAATCCCTAACAGACCCTGGGAGTCACGACCCTGGGTTTGCTATGACAAAAAGCACCCCCTGCACTGACCTCTAGAGAGACAATTTTCTCCAGTGTGATATATGGCTGCATCTGAATTTAAGCCTTATTGATGCATGTATAATCCTCCTCTTTTTAAAAATATAGTAAAATGTAATTCAATTTGCATGAATTGATTGACACTTTGGGGTGCAGTTAAGAGAGTATAAATGCAACTTCAGAAAAAGTGGATTTTTTTATTGTTCTGTGTCAAACTACTTGAACATATGTATCATTGAATTCAATTCATTAGGCCCCAGGGAAATGCAATTCCAAATTCTTGATTATAACAATGTGAAACTATTAACCTGATTACAACAGAAGACAGAGAAATTTGACTCTCCCATGTCTATTCTAAATGTTGAGACTTTGGGCCGGAGCCATATTACAGACGATATGACATTTGCCTTGTATGTAGCTGACCTGGGTTCAACTTCTGGCATCCCATCTGGTCTCCTGAGCACCACGAGAAGTGATTCCTGAGTGCAGAACCAGGAGTCAACCCTGAGCTTCGCTGGGTATCACCCAAAAATAGCAAACATAGAAAAAGAAGTTATAAAGGACACAGATTTTTCTGTCAATTGCTTGCCTGAGGTTGACTAGACATATATTTACATGACTAGAGCACCTGATAAATCAGAAATATACTAATTGTGCAAGATACAGTGAGGGAGCTGGAGTGATAGTGCAATGTTTAAGGTGATTGCCTTGCATGCAGCATCCATCCCTATGATCCCCCCAAGTACTGCTAGGATTAATTCTGAGTGAAGAGCCAGAGTAAACCCTGAACACCGCTGGGTGTGTTCTCCAAGCAAGCAAACAAACCATAGACCAGAACTAAAGAAACACAGTTAGACTGAGAAATGTTCCATCTTAACCACTTCCATCCAGGCTAAGTCAATGTTTCCACTATTTTTCATAGACTTGAAGACACATATGTCACTTTACTCAAGAGAAGTGACTCCTTCCTGGAGATCTTTTCACAGCAGTGCACCCACCTGTGTATTTGCATGCTGTCCCCGGGGAGGGTCTGTACTGGACAGTCTCACATAAGAGTCAGCTCTATCTGGCTTTCAGCTATCAGGTCTTCTCAGATCAACTCTCAAAATGAGGTTCCCTGCTCAGTTTCTGGGTCTGCTGATGTTCTGCATCCCAGGTAAGGGGAGCAGGGAGAACAGAAAGAATGGGCTCAGGAGGAAGGTTTGGGGGGCCCACTGGTCTCCTTGTGTGTTCTATATGTGTGTCAGCCTGTGTGAGAGAGAAACATCAGGAAAGTGGGGATGGCCCAGGGAAGGTGTAGAGGCCTGTTTCATCATCCCTAAGGTCTCTTCACTATGGTGACATTGTACTGGTGTAGGAATATAAATCATTCAAGTGATGACTTTCTCAGAAAACAATATTTTCCAAAAATAAATTACAGAATGGAAGTAACAAAATTAAGCCTATGTTTGGATGTAAACTGATCCTTTTAAAAATCAATTTTCCAGCATCCAGAAGTATCACTGTGATGACCCAGAGTCCACTCTCTCTGTCCATCGTCAAGGGAGAGCCAACCTCCATCTCCTGCACATCTAGTGAGAGTATCGTACATGAAGGAAACACCTATCTGAACTGGTTCCATCAGAAGCCAGGCCAACCCCCAAGGCTCCTGTTCTATAAAGTTTCTAACCGACTGCCTGGGGTCCCAGACAGGTTCAGTGCCAGTGGGTCAGGAACAAAATTCACTCTTCAGATTAGCAGGGTGGAGCCTGAGGATATTGGCGTTTACTACTGCAATCAGGCTACATGGTATCCTCTCACAGTGATACAGCCCTGAACATAAACCTCCCTGCCTGGCCTGCCCCAGATGGCCACACGTGTTCTTTGCTGGTGAGCAGACAGCAGAGTCTCTGAGTCAGTGAGGGGAAGGCATTGGGGTCTCAGGGGAGGAGGCTGCAGCTGTGGGTCTGGCCCAGGAGAGCCCCTGCTGTACTGCAGACACCCCACATTAGGGCCTGGTCAGAGACACAGGACTGGCCAGCCATGTCATAACAAGATATAAAGGGGGTCTGCTGTGAATGAACAATTTTAGTGAACTGACATCTTATGGGAAGCTAAACACAACCTCCCTGTCTTGCCCACGTTTGTATGTGAAATGTTACTCTCTAAGTACCAGATGATTGACACAAATCTTTTCAAGCAGCTCTTAAAGCATAATGGAATTTGTTTTTGATGCACATACACTTTTATTGAAAAATGCATCATATAACGAGGAAGAGATATTACAGTGGGTAACACTCCAGTTGGGTCCACAGGACCCATATTATTCCTCAGGGGACTCTCCCTAAGCCAGGAATAAATAAGCCCTGAGCACTGCTGTGTGAAGCCCAAAGAAACAAACACAGAAACCAACAAAGTAAAAGTGCTTTACAGCTCTATCATCCAGAGTCGGTTGGTGGGACTGGCTGAAGACATCTCAACACCTGTAGTCACAGGATGACAGAGGACAGTCACCTCCTGTGAGCCGGGGGACACACACATCCCTGTCCTGCTGTTCCTGCCTGGGCTGCTGTGGTCTCTGGGACCCTCTCATGGCCCTGGCACCAGGCTCATATCTCCCACATCCAGGCCGCCCTTCCCAGACCCTGTCACCTCCTCCACCTGCACCTCCAGGGCTTTTTTTCTGCATGCCGGATGGAGACTCCAGTGTCTCAGCTCTGACTCCCTGTCCTGACCTCATAGACCCCAGTTCATCCTGCTCACACAGGGGTCCTGGTGCCTTCAGAGCTGGGGCCCTGTTCTCCTCATTCCTGCCACAGTCACGCTTAGTTCTGCCTCTTTGCTGTGGATTCCTGTGCAGGACCCTCTTGGTAGTGGGGTCCTGGGAAGCAGAATGTAGTGTAGGAGTTTCTCTGTCACTCGCTCACGGGGACAGACACAGTCCTCTGGGAGCCGAACCCTTGTAGCAGGAGGGACAATGGGGCAGGCAGAGAACCTTCCTCACTGGGGTCCCTTGGGAAGCTGGCAATGAACTGAGGGTGGTTTTGCCCTGGGGCCAGGCTGACCCTGAGCCTCAATACTGCTCCTGACAGAAAAGTCACCTGGTTGACACTGTCCCCAAGCTCAGTCCAGAGAGTTTTCTGTCCTCCAGATACTGCCCAATTCCTGCTGAATCCCAGGGTTCCAGAACCCCCATAAAACCGTGAGTCCACAGCTGTGTCCAGCTTCCACTGACTCACAGGGGCCCCTATGTGGGGTCCTGCCCTTCATGCTTGACTGGGTGGCAGGTGGGCAGTGGGATGGGCACATTGTTAGGTTTACGGTGTTGTGAAATTTGCACAAAAGACAAAACTGTACATCACAACAACTATCAATTTCACATAGTCAAATAGAAATAAACTAACACCAGCCTCTGTGTTATTCCCATAGAAACTTCCAATGAATTTTCAGTAATTGTCAAGCAAAAGCTTCATTCCTCATCAACTGCAAAGCCCTGTAGGAACAGAGAGCATAATTTATCGCCAATATTACATGGTGAGGCAAAGTTTACATTTGCTTCATTGTGTTTCTTCTCCATCTCTGTAATGGAGTGCAACATGCAGACCCCAAGGAAGCCTACAGCATCTTTCTCCCTGTCCCCAAGAGAGAGGCTATCCATCTCAGAACTGGAAGCACCTCATATCAGGGCAGCTTACAATGACCCACCATGTGATTTATCCACATTGTCCCTGACACCCAGATCAATGACATGAACATGCGCAAAGTGTGATTAATGATTGGCAGACTGTTCTTCCTGCTGTAGCTTATTCTTTCCTCAAAACACATTGTTAGCTGGGAAATGTCTATTATGGTGCTGAATAGTGTAAAGAACAGGACACGGTTGCATTAAAGACAGGGCTGCATAGTTTTAAATCATACTAAACTCAAATGTAAAATAGCTACTGAATTGCATTATTTGCGTTTCTAATCTCTCCACTACTGTCAGTTTTAGAGACAGTCAGACATTGGGAAATACACTCAGACCAGAATCACTGTAGGACCAGGCATATCACTGACAGAGAAAACATGTTTCTCACGTTTGAGGTCCTGGGTTTGAATCCTAACACACCATGAAAGCATTTTAGAATAGCAATGGTTGAATTGTTACTTTTGGTCTCTCATGTAGTCATAGAAACAATCCTTAGGAGTCTTGGTCTAGAGCTAATGTACTGAGGGCTCCTAAATGTTGCATCCACTGTGGTTCTCAGAACTGGTCTGGGTATCCTGCAAGGGAGAATGAGGCTGGATTAGCCACCCTAGATAGGAACTGGGAGTCCTCTTCTTTCTGCCATACAACCCTGCATGTTCCATTATCCTTACAGTCCTCTTCTCATCTCTGGGACCCTCCTGCCTTCTCAAAAATAACATTGGTGACATATCCTGGCATCCCAGTCCCTAGTACATGCGTATATGTGCCTCACTTTTCCTCTCAACTCTGGTCACCTCCAATATGAAAGTAAGAATTGGAAATGTTCACTCAGGGAAAGAACTCAGTATTAAAAGCAGGTAAAGGGATATCATCATCATCATCATCATCATCATCATCATCATCATCATCATCCCATTGATCGTTGATTTTCTTGAGAGATCTCAGTAAGGTCTCCATTTTTCCTAGCTCTGACATTTTAGAAGCCTCTCTTTACTCATCCTTCCCAATGGTGCCATATTGGAGGCTCTTTCAGGGTCAAGGGAATGAGACCCATCGTTACTGGTTTTGGCATATGAGTACGTGATGGGGGGTTTGCCTGGCTCTCCCATGCGGGAAGGAAACTCTTGGTAACTTGCCAGGTTCTCTGAGAGGAAGAATTAAGCTATAAGAGGTCACTTCTGGGAGTTTGGTCTTATAGTCTCTGGATGTTGGCCGTTGGTGGACGCCAGGGGCAGTTTCTGGGTGTGACTGCCTAGCTACTGGAAAATGGGGGATATGTGTGGAAGAGGCCCAGTCCTTACCTGAGCAGGCTTGGATATCTTGGCCCTGTGTCCCACATTCCTGGGTTCCTCTGCTGGTTCCTTCATGTGTGAGGTTCGTCCGAACATGTGGAGAGGGACCTTGAGCATGGCTGTGACTGGGTTCTGGAGGTTGTTGGTCATGGGGGCACTGCTCGGGGCGGGGAGGGAAACTCAACCCATTGGGGCCGGGTGAAAACAGCCAGGTGTGGGAACAAAAGACTCTCAGATAAATAATGCACACACATAATTTTATCTCCACCACAGTGTGACATCTCCAGCCCCCGTTGCTAAATTTCTTAATATGTATAATGAGGATGTCAGATCAGATGAGAGCTACTGTTCCACCTAGGGGCTGACGTTTTATTCTACCACTTCCCACCCACTAGTTTCAGAAAGAGGGAAAACAACTCTGATTCATGTTAGTCATTTCTCCTCAACTAGCTGACCATTCTATTAGGAATATGAACAGTTTTTTTTCACATTGTTGTGTGAGACGTTCCCTTTAGGAAAAAGCCCAAGGTCTCCATAGTCCCCTGGGTAAAACAGTTTAGATCTGAGAGTATGTAACCAGGCACACAAAAAATATACCCAAACATCAAAAGTGTACCTGAAAATGATAGAGTAAATTGTTTTGTGACGTTGAGTTGTAGAGGGCACCAAAGGCAAAGGAGAGAGAGAGAGAGAGAGAGAGAGAGAGAGAGAGAGAGAGAGAGAGAGAGAGAGATTGTCCAGACTATACCCTTGAAGGTTCCTGCTGATTGGCTCTGAGACAGTCCAGCCTCTGTCTTCATTGAATGTGGAGGTGCTCACTCACTGTCCTTAATGTCTCTGCCAAACAATGGCTCACACGTTGGCACCCAGGTTGTAATGACATTGCATTGAATACGTGGCTTCCTGTGAGTGCCCTGGGAGTGCCCAGGCCACACTAAATCTCACACAGTCCTTGTATCTGTGATTGTTTATCTCTTGTGTGTCTGTTTGTTTCACTCTCAGCAAATGACACCGACCAGCTGAGGTTTACGGTGACAATCTGATTGACTTTAGAGAGGTACATTTTTTGTGTACTCCGGCTTACTGACAGACATTACAGAATCTTTTCCAAAGACTTTGGGAAAGTCTCTCTAAATTGAAGCAGCAGAGAAATCATGAGCTGAAACCTATTAAGTTGCTGTATCACACAATGGCCACGAGAGGCCAGACAAACCCCATATGTGACAAGAGAGACCCTGAATCTTAGAAACCCTGAGACAGTAACAGGTCCATTGTCAGCAGGGACATGGCTGTGGTGGGAAAGTATGAAAGCTCTTACAGTCTGAGTTGTAGCTGATTTTCACCCTTTCTTTCTTGAGGATATAAGTCCCCTCCTGCCTCTCTGAGATGGACTTTTTATCCCCCATCCAATGCTCATAATTTGACTTAAGTTCCTCTCTGATGTTTCAGAGATGAGCAGGTAGAGTCAGTCAAGTTAAACTGAGCTCACACGCGAGGGATTATATGGGAGTTTAGGGACACCAGGGAACAGTGCCCCCACTCCCCTCCCAGTTTCCACAGGGGCAAATTCCAAGAGAGTTTTGTGAGCACAAGAGGAGAGAGGGGCTCCTACTGATAGAAGGAGGGTGTCATAGGAAGTGACTCTGGGGGACCTGAACCTTCCCTCTCCGACTCCTAGAGAGAATCCTGTGTGTGTGGTGTGAGCCCCAGCCTGTGTGTTCCTGTGAGGGAGCCTGAGCTGAAGCTTCACAAGTCTGCTCAGGGACATCTGGAGAACATTGTACTGAAGCAAATTATCTCCTTTTTCTTCTCTTCTGACTGCTGAGAACTCAGAAATCAATTTCACTTTGTCAGGCAGCACCTTGTTGATGATACTGCTGGTTGTTCAATTTCAACCAAAAATCCATCAAACTAAATGAACTCAGATTTGACAGTTATGCTTTGGGTGTCCTTGTGCTGCTCCACTCAGAGGCCACGGGGAACACAATGCGACCGACTTCCAGTTCCCCTGACTGTTCCAGAAGGTCAGTGTCTCTGCAGGGTGAATATGAGAGTTCAGAGCATCAGAGACTGAATCTAGCTCTGAAGCTTCTGCTCAGCCCCCGAGGTTCTGCAGGATGGTGACAGCTGCCCTGTCCCCTGCTCACCATCAGAGGAAGCTGCCACAGGAGCTCAGACAACCTCTGTGTGCTAATCCCCCATCTCCTGCTCCTGTGGTGGAATGTGAAGTCTTATGTCTTCTGTGACAACAGAATTGCATGAACACCCTGGAGTCTCATCCTCCTTCTCCCCAACCCTTCCCCTGGCCATCAGAACCACCTCAGGGCAGCTCCTCTGGAGCAGACATGCAGGCAAAAGTGTGTGTCTGATCTGAGCTGTTCTTCTGAGTACACACATTCAGTTCAGTTGACCACGCTTCACTTTCCTCTGGTGTCCTTTGTAACTGAGGCTCTTCCTCTCCCTTCCTGCCACTAGCAACCCTTATTCTGCCCTGTCTCAGTGAGTCCCTGTGCAGGATTGTCCATTGTAAGTGAATTGATGGGAATTATAGAGTAGGAATTGGTTAGAAGTTTGTTCATGTAGCCACTAATGGTCCAGTGAGAGCAGAACCCTGGCACCTTAAAAGCCAATGGAGGCAGGGGGAGGGTGGGAAAGGGGGGCGTACCTGGGATATTGGTGGTGGGGAATGTGCACTGGTGGAGGGATGGATATTTGATCATTGTGTGACTGTAACCCAAGGATGAAAGCTTGTAACTATCTCACGGAGATTCAATAAAAAAAATCAGTGGTGGATTGGGTTGTGTGTGCTTTGGCATGGGGAAAGATCTCTCCTGCCTGAGTCAGGTATGAGACCTCAAATGTCTCTGGAGAGTCCTGTCAGGGGCCCTGCAGAAGTGAGGTTCCCTGTGCTGCCCCTGTCCTACAGAAGCACCGGGGGAGGCCCCAGTCACAGACTGTCACTGGGAGCAAACCCGTCTCCACTAGAATCCATGATCACTCCAGGGCTCCCCTGGGAGCTTCTGTGCTACCTTCCATGGATCTCCAACCCTACCCAGTACTCTGGAATTCTCAGAAATAGCAAACTAAACTACCAGCTGGGTCAGCAGTTCATGGAGGAGAGTCCTCGGATATCAGGAAGCTTAAATTAGATGATGTGGATCGTCCATGGGCCTTTCAATATTTTGCTGGTTTTCACTCCCAGGGCATTCTCCTGAAAGAAGAAACAGTGGATAAATGGAGGTGGGGTGGTGGTGTTGGGGAAGTCATCCCTAGAGACTATACTGACTCATCTCACCCAGAACTCTACCCTCACTAGCTCGTAAGCCCCTGTTAGAGCCTAGATCCCAGGTTGGACACACCCTGATGCCCACTCTTATTCCCATCTGAAGACCTGAGAGTCATTTCTCTGTGGGATTAAACCCTAACTTTACTTGATTCTCAATGCACTGCACCTGGGCTTGCAGAGAGCCGCCAAAATTAGAAGAGATGTGTGGAAAGATCATACAGTCTGTAGGGTGTTTGCCTTGCATGTGGCAAACCAAGAATCAGTCCTTGACATTACATAGAGATCCTACACCCCCATCACCGAGCCTTGTCACGAGTGATTCCAGGGGTATAGGGCCAGGAGTAAGCCTAGAAAACTGCTAGGTGTGGTGCAAAACAATCAAAAACTAAAATAAGAGATGTATGATAAAGATGTGAGCTGAAAGAGCATAGTGAATTCAAGGGGAATTCTGTGGAGGCGACTCATCTCATCTATCCTTTCTGGACTCATTTCCATTGGGTCAGCTCAGAAGGGAATCTTTCAGGGAAAGGGACTGAAACACATGAAAAACTTTCCAAAGAAAAAAGAATGCATGTCATTGGTTCTAGGTAGGCAGAGAGCTTTCCTAAACGTGGAGAACAAACGTCACAACCTCAGACTTAGGTGGAAGCAGTGAGACTGTCTCTCAGGTATAAATTTGGACACAGCTTAACCATGGCCCCAGAGGTTTTCTTCTGTTACCGTTCATTTCCAGTTGGTAGTGATGACATCTCTAAACCCAAAAATACAAGGATATTAATGATAAATGGAAGACTGCATGCCCTCCATTTGATCCAGAGATGTAAAATTGAAGGAGTCTACAACTCCTAAAGGGTCTTGTGTGGCTGTGATCTGACAGAAACTGTCCCTGGGCAAAGAGAGCAGAAGCCATATACTGACTCGCAGAAGACCAGGGACCCACCCTTCAGTGCTTACCCTGGAGCCCTCCTGGGGCCCGGCTAGGGAGGAGCATGTTCTCTGTGGGCAAAGTTCTGCTTCTCCACAGGGACCCACACCCCTGACTTCCTTGCAGCTGGGCTGGTCCCCACACACACCCTCCCCCCTCTGCCTGCCCAGCCTGCCCAGCCCCCTCTCATTTGCAAGTCCTCAGAGCTCATGCCTGGACACTCAATAATAGTCTGTGTCCCCCTGCAGGGTCAGTGTCTGTCACACCCAGAGTGGACATGAGGGCCCCTGTGCAGCTCCTCAGCTTCCTGCTGCTCTGGCTCCCTGGTAGGAGGAAAATTAGGGTTTACTGGAGGTTTAATGAGGATAACTTTAAAGTACAATGAATGCTGGTAATGATGTGTGTTTCTATTTTTTTTTTGCTTTTCTTTTTTCTGTGTGTTTCTATTTTTAACCCCAGGCTCCCGGTGTGATGTCCAGATGACCCAGACTCCATCCATGTCTGCTTCTCTTGGAGACAAAGTCACCATCACCTGCAAGGCCAGTCAGAGCGTTAGCAATTGGTTAAGCTGGTTTCAGCAGAAACCAGGGAAAGCTCCCAGGCTCCTGATCTACGATGCAACCAATTTAGAAACAGACGTCCCTTCCAGGTTCAGTGGCAGTGGATCTGGGACAGATTACACTCTCACCATCAGCAGCTTCAAGCCTGAAGATGCTGCCACTTATTACTGTCAACAGTATAATAAGCTCCCTCCCACAGTGATACATGCCAGGACATAAAACCCCAGAGATCAGCTGTGTGAGTCTGGGCTGCCCCAGCTGCTCCTCCCAGAGCCTCCCCAGCTGAGGTGTGTCAGATGCAGCCAGGCTGTGCAATGATGGACAGTTCTGGTCCATGTCAAAGGAACAGTTTTAGGTTCCATTATTTCCTTCTCATCCCAGCAGCACTGACATGACAACAGATCTGCTCATTGAATTAATAGAGATAATTTTCCTGAAGTAACAGGTGACAGTGTCATTTAGAGTTCATATGTGCTGGCCTGGTCACTCTAGAAGGCCTAGAAATCATGTTTTACTAGATATTTTTAATAATCACAAATACTGCTACCCTAGTTTTGAGGACACGTGAGCAGCTGCAAACTTCACAGTGAGGGTGTCTCACAGGATGCATCCTCACCCGCTATGATGTCTGGTCTGATATGGACAGAGGCTGATGGCCAGAGGCTCCTCGCTTTTGTAGCATCTATGGGTTCTAATCTGGTCCAGATAATTTCAGAGGAGGCATGAAGTTGTTGAGACATAGACATGAGGTGTCAGTAGCCTTCTGCTCCCTGACATTTTGCCATGCTTACCTGTCATTTCTTCCTACTTCCTTTCTGAAATTACATCCACATCATGTGAGGATGAAAGAAAGTCGTGCATAACTCCTGGTGACACATATCCCTCCTGAATTCCTGGTTCCCTGTTCATCGTTACTTCCAAACTACTCCAGAAGTCTATTTATTTATTTTATTATTATTTTTGGTGGGGTTCTGCTTATATTTATTTATTAGTAAATCATGTTTGTAAGTTACAGACTTACAAACTTTCATGCTTGTGTTTCAGTCATAAAATGACCATGTACCCATCCCTCCACCAGTGCCCATTTCCTACCACCAATGGTCCCTTGCATCCCTCCCACCACCCCTGTCCATTCCCCACTTCCACCCTGCCCCACCTCTGTGGCAGGGCATTCCCTTTTGCTCTCTCTCTCTCTTTCTCTCTTTTGGGGTGTTGTGGTTTGCAGTAGAGCTATTAAGTGGTCATCTTGTTCAGTCTATAATCTACTTTCAGCCTACCTCTCCCATCTCGAGCAGGCCCTCCTAGCACTCTTTACTTGGTGGTCCCTTCTCTATCTGAGCTGCATTTTCCCCCAGCATAGGAGTCTGGTTTCTAAGCTTCGGAGTAATCCTCCTGGTACTTATCTCTGCTGTTCTTGGGTGTTAGTCACCCATTCTGTTACTTTACATTCCACAGATAGTGTAATCTTTCAATGTCTGTCCCTCTCTTTCTGACTCATTTCACTTAACATGATACTGTCAATGTTGCTCCACTATATGCAACTTTCATGACTTCATCTTTTCTAACAGCTGCATACATAGTATTATATTGTGTAGATGTACCAAAGTTTCTTAAACCAGTCCCCTGTTCTCAGGTACTTTGTTTTTTTCCAGATACTGTCTATTGTAAACAGTGCTGCAATGAACATGTAAGTGCAGATGTCATTTCTAATATACTTTTTTTGCATCACTGAGATATATTCCCAGAAGTGGTATTGCTGGGTCAAATGGGACCTCGATTTCTAATTTTTTGAGAAGCATCCATACTATTTTCCCAAAGGGCTGAACCATTCGGCATTCCCACCAGCAGTCTGTGCATGATTGACTTCTATCATCAGTGCATCATTGTCTGAAAAGGTAGTTGATACAATTTCTGTCTTGCTGATTCTATTGAGGTATGTTTTGTGACCAAGCACATGGTCTATTTTGGAAAATATTCCATGTGCACTGGAAAATAAATGTTTACTCTTTGTTTTTGGGATGCAAAGCCCTGTACAGATTATTAACCCTGTCTCTTCTGTCTCTTCCTTCAAAGCCAGAGTTTCCTTGCTGAGTTTTAATCTTGTTGATTTATCTAGAGGTGATAGGGCTGTGTTGAAATCTCCAACTACTATTGTGTTGTTAGCAATATCCTTGTTAAAATCTGTTAGCAGTTGTTTAAAGTATTTATCTGGTCCCTCATTAGGTGTGTACACTTTTAAGAGTGTGATTTCTTCATGCTTTACATATCTCTTTTTTTTTGTTTGATAGTATTTTATTATATTTGAATACTGTTCTAACCTTCATATTTAATAAAAAAGGCAGTTCCTTAACAACATGTCTATACTAATTTTTCTTCATGTAAAGGAATGTGACCTGTGCATTAATAATTAAAAAGTGAAGTAGCTTACCACCAACACTATCTCAAGAGAGCACAACAAATTCTAACACACTAAGATATTACTACTTCAATATTTGTGGGAATGGTGAATGATCATGGTTTAGGATCTGTTTCCATGCTTGTTCCTTGAGCTTCTTCGACCTCTGAGAGCTTTTTATCATTTTCTAGTGTTTGCTGCAGTTCATGGATGGTACTAAGAAGAACATGAAATTGTTTCCGTCTCAATTCCAGCTTATCTTCAACACTTTCTTTAATGTGTGAAAGATGCTCTAATTCTTTTCCCAGAACTTCAAGTTCCTTCAATGTTTCATGTCTGTCTGGGTGATGTTGGATCACTTTCGCCAAAGCATCATATTCTTGGCGATCTTTTCGTATTCGTTTTGCTTGAAGAATCTGCTCAGCAATTTTTTCATGTGCTCCAGCAATGCTACATTCTATTTCCTTGTAAATTTTTTCATAATTTTCCATTTCTCTGAGATTCATATCATATACCAGCAGTGTTTTACCCATTGAAAATTCACATTGGGACAATGTACTTAGCATACGTTGATATTGGCTATATCCTTCTTCCTGGGATCCAGAATTGCACCATTTAATGAAACTTTTCACAAGCAGATTAATTCTCCGATCATCTCCAGCACAATCTCCATCAATCAGGAGACGCTTTTGTATGACTTCGTCGTCAGTCACGGCTCCCATGGCGTGCACGGCGGCGGCGGCAGCGCAAGCTGAGGCGACAGTTGGAGGCGGCGGAGGTCAAACTCCCACAATGCAGCCGGGTAAACAGCCATGGAGGAGGAGGAGGAGGCGGCGCCTGCGGCCGCCCGCTCCAACGCCTGAGCCGCGCCGCCATGCTTTACATATCTCTTGACTGGTACAAATTGGCCTTCGCTGTCTCTTCTAATCTTTTTCAACCTGAAATCCATGTTGTTGGATACTAGTATGGCCACCCAAGCTATTTTAAGGGAGTTGTTTGCTTGTAGAATTGTTTTCCATCTTTGACTTTGAGTCTGTTTGCTCTGACTATTCAGATGTGTTTCTTGTAGGCGGTAGGATTTTGGTTTTTGTTTCCAAATCCTTTTTTTCACCCTGTGTCTCTTAATTAGTGCATTTAGACCACTGATATTGAGGGAGATTATTGTCATGGGTTTTGTGCCATCTTTCTGTGTTGGTTTGTTGTGCTTGTAGGTTTTTTTCCTCTCTTACAAGTAGCCCCTTTAGTCCTTCTTTTAAACTGGCTTTGAGTCTATGAAGTTCCTGAGCTGTTGTTTATCCTTGAAATAGTGTATCGTTCCTTCAAGTTTGAGTGAGAGTTTAGCCAAAGTATTCATGGTGAGGTGTTCATTTCATTGAGTTTTTTTCACAATATCCCACCAGTCTACAGGCTTAGAGGGTTTCCTCTCATAGTTCTGCTGTAAATCTAAGGGTGCTCCTTTGTATGTGCTCTCCTTCTTTGACCTTGCTGCTTACAGTATTGTGTCTCTGTGCATGGCATCTATTATTCTGACTATGAAATGTCTTGGAGTCTTTTTCCTAGGATCTCTTTTATCTGGAACTCTTCATGCTCCTTGGATCTGGATGCCTGCATTCTCCAGCTCTGGGAACTTTTCAGCAGTGATATTCTTAACTGTGGCTTTTTCATTGGGATTTTCTCCCTGTTCTTCTGGTACTCTGATGATTCTAATGTTGTTCCTCTTGAAATTATGCCCTAGGTCTCTGATTTGCTTAGAGCAATTTGGAGGTCTTTTCCCATTGCTTGTTGCCTGTAAGCTTCCTGTAGCTCATCTTTCAGGCTCATTGATTTTGTCTTCAGCTATGACCATTCTACTATTGAGGGCACCCCCAGAGTTTTTAATTTCATCTACAGAATCCTTAATTCATGACATTTCATTTTGTAGTATTTTTATTTTGCTCTCATTCCTTCCTGTATTTTCTCAGCTGTCCGTTCCATTTTTTCTTTCATGTCCTCTAATTTCCTGGATGTCTGCTGAGGTATTACTTTGAGTTCATTGAACATCTTCAGTAATTCATGTCTGAATTCTTTATAGGAAAGATCATATTTGTGGGTAACACTTGTTGAGACGCCTGGACTCTTTTCATCATCCTCTCCTTGTGCTGGGGTTTTTGATTGTTTCTTCATGTTTTTGTAGTAGTGTGGTAGTGGGACCTTCCAGTTCACTATCAGTATTGCCCTCTTCCTCTCAGGTGCTCTTCAGGTGCGGTCCTAGTGAAGAGTCTGAGGATGTGTTCTTTTATATTGGACTTGTAGAGCTTCTTGTGACGCCAGTATTATGGTGCAATTGGAATACGCTTCTGGACTATTGTCCTAATGTATTTGAGATGGCCAGGATAATCTTCACAGAATTAGGTGACGGAAATGAAGATGTGATTTCGGAGTGCCAGGAAAGGGGAAAGTAAGTGAGTCCACCAGCCCTAAAAGAGGCTACGCCCACTTCTACAGGTGCTATGCCCATTACCGCAATGTGGGTGGGGTGCCAGGTGGGGGGCAGAAACCTGGGAAAGGGAGAAAATCAGGAGTGGAGCTGGAGGGTGGCACAGAGGTGGATGGGATGGTGCTGGCGAGGTGGATGACTCAGGGTTCGAGGAGACGCCTAGGGTGCAGGCACAGGGGAATTGGCATCCTGGGTTCAATTACTGACCTGGGAAAGGGAGAAAACCAGTAGAGATGCTGGAGTGTGGCACAGGGGCAGATGGGATGGTGCTCGAGCAGTCTATTTCGAAGGGAGTCATTTTTGTTCTTACTGACTGGATGGATAATATGTATTGTAATATCTATTTCAAACACTTATAAAAGGTCTCTAACAGAATCACTGGCACATGCTTCTCTAATCATTTCAGCTGCTGTATCTGAAAACAACCACTAGATGGAGACAGAACCCAGAACTGACAAGGCAGAGCCTGGACCTTAGAACTGCATATGTGGAATATAATATAACTGAGAAGTACAAGTTTGCAGTGATGCAATTTCTGGCAGATATTTCTCTGGACTTAGTTACTAAAATACTGAAATACAGAAACCCAATACCGTGAGGCTGCTAGTGCGGTCACTCGACCTCATATCTCTTCATTCTCAGCAATGAAAAACAAATTATCAAATGCTTCCTTTTCAGCAGGTCCGTCTTTAGGGGAGAGAAACTCCAAACAATAATAGTGAGTTTTGTTGAAATGTTGAATGTAATTAAAGTGAAAGTAAAGTGAAATGTATCAGTTACAGAGGCGGGGGGGGCTAGGGGGGTGGGGGGTGGGGTGGAGCTATACAGTGATTCTTGGTGGTGGAATATGTGTACTGGTGAAGGGATGGGTTTTCGAGCATTGTATAACTGAGACTTAAACCTGAAAACTTGGAAACTTTCCACATGGTGACTCAATAAAACAATTAAAAAAAATAATTGAGTCAGTGTCCTGAGGTCAATAGAAGCAATGGGTCCCGTGGGTGTGAGGGTAAATGTGTGAAAGTTGTTTACGCAGATAATCAGGCTCTCTTCAGTGGGGGCATGAGTTCAGTATAAGTTGTCTGCCTGAGGACATTGGAGTTTACTACTGCATGCAGTTTATGAAGCTTACATCTACAGTGATACGGTCCAAACAAACCTCCCCACGTGGCCTGGGCCAGATGCCCACACTGTATTCTTTGCTGGTGGGCCAACAACAGCAATGAGTTTCAGAGTTTAAGTGAGAGGAAGGTATTGGGGGTCTCAGGGGAGGAGGCTGCAGCTGTGGGCTCTGGACCATGAGAGCCCCTGCTATACTGCAGACACGCCCTTCATGATCCTGGGCAGGGTGGTAGGTGTACCAGAGGCCTTGGCACATTGCTGATTACAGATAAAATCAGACATTAGAGTAACTATCAGTTTCCTATGTAATCAGGTATAAATTAACGGCCTAAACACATTCTTAGTCTGAGAGAAACATCCAGTAAATGTTCAATAATCATGTTTGGAACAAAATCATTGATCCTCAAGCAAAGGCAGCTCTCTCAGCAATCTCAAAACAGGCAGCATACTCACTGCAAAGACTAGATGGTGGACAAACTCTACAATTGTTTCCGTGTGATTTTTCTCCAACTCTTAAATGTTTGGCGACATTACAGACACCCCCCCCCCCAATAAATCATGCAGCTTCTTTTTCCAGTACCAGGGAGAAGGTCTCTGTTCCCTAAAGGAAGCAGAACATATGAGGGCAGTTTGCAATTACCCACCACATGATTTATCCATGTTTGTCACTGACACCCCAGATTAGTGACATGAGCAGAGGACCTACTCTGTGATTAACAACGGGCAGCCTGGTAGTCCTGGTGTTATTTATTACTTTCAACAAACACTTTGTTTGCTGGTAAATAGTCACAACATAGTCATATAGTGTATGATATGAGGCATGGTTGCATTTAAGACACAACTGCATTATTTAATATTATAATGACCTCAGAAGCAAAGTGACTACCTATTTGTGCTAGTTGCATTTCAAGTCTCTCCTACAGAATAATTTGTAGAGAGAGTCACACATTGGAAAAGCACAAGGCAAAGATCACTCTAAGACCAGGCATGCAACATGGATATGAAATATGTGTTTCCCACGTATGGAGCTCTGGGTTTCAATTATCACGCACCGAGAGGGCATTTTGGGTCAAACATTATTGAATTATACCCTGGCTTTCTCATTGAGTTGTAGGAATAAACTTCATCAGTGTTGGTCTAGAGCTCAGGTCAGGAGAGCTCCTCAGTGGTGCATCCACTGTGGCTCTCGAAACAGGTCTGGGTTATCCTGGAGGAGGAATGAGGCTGCATAAGCCACTCTAGAGAGGAGCCAGGAGCCCTCTGCTTTCTACCATCCCACCCCTATGTGTTCCTTTATACTTAACAGGCTCCTCCTCATCTCTGGAACCTTTCTGCTTTTTCCAAACAACATCCATGACATCTCCTGGGTTTATAGCACCTGGGATGTACCTATGTGTGTCTCAGAGTCCTTGTGAATTCCTGGTTACCTGTTCGTCATTTTTCCAAACACCTGGGAAAAGTCTCTGGATGCCTCAGGGTCAGAGGGACCACCAGCACCAGCACCTGAAATCTATTAAGTTGCTGCATGACAGTTGACCAGTAGATGGCAGACAGACTCCATAGGTGACAAAAGAACTATGCTGTATATTAGAAAAATGGAGAGCGAGACTTGTCAGGAGGAATGGGGGTTCTATGGGTGTGGTGGGAAAGTATGAAAGTTGTTATGGTCTGAGTTGCAGCGACATTTTCACCTGTCTCTGACATTGGGATAGAATTGATTTTGTCATTGTTTGTGGGAAATGTACACTAGTGAAGGGTTGATTATTGAACCATTCTATGATTGAAATCTGATCATGAACGAACGATTTTTGTAATTGTGTATGTCACGGTGATTCAATAAATAAATATATAAAAGTCACAGAAGTTCTGTCCTGCCTGTCTTCTATGGACTGTTCTGATCCCGTATTTATTGCTCAATATTGGATATATGACTATAAGACAAAGCTCCCAGAAGAGAGTGACTCAAAATCTCCTGATCTCACTCCAGGCTGTCTTCACTGGGTCCCCTTGTAGGGGGGTAGGTTAAGTCCTCTTCCCGCCCTAACCAGAACCCCAGCAGCCGAAAACCTCCTGAACCCAACCACACCATGCTCAAGGCCACTCCCCACACTCAGACGAGCCTCACTCATGAAGGAAGTGACAGAGGAGCCCAGGTATGCGGGACCCATGGCTGAGATCTCAAGCCTGCTCATATTAGGACTGGGCCTCTTCCACCCGGATCCCAAGTTTTTCCAGTAGCTTGGCAGTCACACCCCAAAATTGCCCCCAGCACCATGTAATCACATCAACGACCAATATTCAGAGACTATAAAACAAAGCTACCAGAAGAGGGCAATGCAGAATCTCCTGGAGTGCGTGGCTGCATTCACAGCCACATGACTGCTTATACTCTAGCCCACTGTTGTACCTAAATCAGCACACATGTGTTTGGTTTTAACATACTTGCTTGTTTTCACCTCAGGACATTCCTTCAATCTCAGGGAGATCAACCTGAGGCTGCAGATGTCCCAGGTGCTGTCCAGAGATGCAGGCAGTTCATGTTTGTCAGTGTGTGGATCATTACAACATGCAAGCTGACTTGCTTTCGGTAGACTGGGAACACCCATAAAGATGATGAGGCCATCCAAAAGCCACCGTCACTCTCAGAGAGCCTGGCAATCTATGGATATTCCACCCCCATGGCAGAGCCTGGCAAGCTACCTGTGATGTATTTGATATGCCAAAAACTGTAATAGTAACAATAAAGTGCTCTATATGTCCCAGATGAGCAGACACCATTGACTACACTAAAATGTAACAGGGATGAATGAAGACATTACTGGTGCCTGTTCGAGCAATTGATGAATAACAGGGTGATAGTAATAGTAATAGTGATTGGAGATGTATCTTAAGAGTCACTTAAAGTAAAATAAGCTCACATAGGGGGATTAGGTGAAAGTATAGAGACTCCAGGGAACCCTTTTTGTCCCCACGGCACACACTCAGGAATGACCTGTTGGATGAGCGAAGAGAGAGGCTCCCGCTGACAGGAGAAGAGTCTCACCAAAACTGACCCTGAGGGACCCTGACCTCCACTCTCCCGACTTCCAGAGTGAGAGAATCCCATGTGGGGTGTAAGCCCCCAGCCTATGTGTTCCTGTGAGGGAGCCTGAGCTGGTGCTTCATACCTGGCACCCTCTGAGCAGGGTCACATCATGATAGTGTCGTGGGGGGGGGACGGGAGAGTGGGGAAAGGCGCTTCACTATTTTCTTCATCTTCAACACTTGCTTTTCTGCTTGCTGAGAAAAAGAGCCTTAGTATTCATCCTTGGCTTATTGGCTAAAAGACCAACATGGCCTTTGAGAGAAAACTGTTGAATATTCTGTTTGCTGATCAGAAAGTGTATCAGGATTCACCAGCCATGATCCAGAGACAAATGAACAAATCTTGAAAGAGAGCAACAAGTTGCAGAGATTCTTCTGGACCCAACGTGAGTCTGAGTCATAAGGGGCCGGCCAGAGGAGAATGGGTGAACCCCAGCAGCCAAAAAGCTCCACATTCTACAATGGCTCTCATGCTCCTTTCGGGAGCCCAATGCTCAAGACAAGCCTCATTCAAAAACTTAATCTCTTGAAAAACTCAGATATGTGGGTTTTGAGACCGAACTCTAGGCTTTCACAGAGTTGGGGAGGGCTACCTCCCTCCACCTCCCTATTCTTCTAGAGGTCCTGGCAGTTGCACACATGACCCAAATCTGCCATCCAGCTAAATATTTATCTGCAACTGTATCATCCCATTACAAAGTTTTGACTTCCTGGAGCGACATTTCAATTCCACAACACTGATAAACCAAGATCACACACCAGATTGGGTGTGATGTAATATAGAAGACAACCAACCTAAATTAACAAAATGTAAACACAGAAGGCTAACCTTTCACAATTCATAGTGATCTCATACAAGGGCTTAATGGCTGCATGGAGAGATACAATAATAGTCACTAACTTTCATCTAAGAAAACTTTTTTGATCATTCTTTTTTAAGCAAATTATTTATAAACAAGCTATATAAAATAAATTACTGAGGGAATTCTATGGGACTGAAGGGCTGCTTTAGGAAAATTGAAAATAATGGTGGAGGGATGGTGCAATTGGAGTGGTAATGGTGTTGGAATACAGAATATCTCTAAGAAGTCATCATAAACAACTTTGCAAACCACAGTTTTTATGGAAAGTATAAGGGGAACACATCAGACTGAATGAACTAATTTCTAAGTATTAATGTAGGGATGATTCTGTTTGTTTGTCCAATAAGATGCCAGTGGGGACACTGTGTGAACTCCTTCCAGCCTCCCTGACTCTTTCTAGGAGGGGATCCTTGTCACCTTCAGCGCCACACAAAGTGTGAGAAGCATCTCACCCTGAGATCAGCCCAGTGAGGAGAGAAAGTACAGGGCTTGCTGTTTATGTCTCAGTCCACCCAGTTGATTCATGGCACCACAGTTTCTCCGAGTACCTATGTGTCATTCCCAGAAATCTCTGAGTACCACCTGGCTGACCTTGGTAGGCACAGACATGGGGGTGTGCCATGGTGGTCCCCAGCACAATAACCACCCAAAAGCTGCAAATCATCAACTCCTACACTGAACTGGCTTAGCTGGCCAAATTGTCCACAGGAACAAAATGCACTCATAGCATTGGTGAGCAGCTACTGCACCACACACAGACACCGAAATCAAATGATCAGAAAAAATTGTAGTTTTATCCTGGCTATAGTTTACTTATAGCCTGTCCTGGTGCACTTCCAGGGATGGGACAGTCAGTGCACACACAAGACTCTCTCACCTTCACCAGGACATTGCTTCTGGTGACAAATACACCACTTGGAGCAATACCCGTCCCCCCAGCTGCTCCTATTCTGGGGCCTCTGCGGTCTTAGAGTCCCTGATAACAATATGACAGGGGAACAGCTCTGAAATCTTACTGTCTCCTCTTCCCCACATCCCCGCTTCGCTTCTCTGACTCCCTGAGGGAGCCTGAAATGTGTGTTTATTCTTTGAATTTGTTTTGAACTAAAACCTCATTTTATCCTGTGTCACACTATGGTGAAATGGGGAACAGTCAGGGACGCTGCAAAGGGTCACAGAGCATCCTCACTGGCATCTTAGTGTACAAACAGGACAACACTTACATTAATACCTGGAAGGCAGTTCATTCAGCCTGCTGTGATGCCTGCAGAGTTGGAGCCCAGGTTTCTCTTACATACAGTCTTTTACTGACCCCAGTTTTTGGTAAAGGTGGTTCAGGGAGCAGTAAGTAGGAATTGGTTCAAAGCTCCCTCAGGAGGGCAGATGAGGCCCATTGGGAGCAGGATCCTGCTACATGAAGAACAATGGCGGCAGGGAGGGGAGATCTCTCCTGCTCAGTCAGGTGTGAGGCAGCAAATGGCCCTGGAGGCTCCTGTCCTGGGCCCTACAGAAGGGGAGCCCCAGGAGCTGCTCCTGTCTGACAGAAGAACTCGGGGAGACCCCAGTCACAGGCTGATCACTGGAGAGGAAACCGTCTCCTCTAGACTCCATGGTCACTGAAGGGCTCCCCTGGGACCTGCAGCTCCTGGGAAACATTCCAGACCCTCCCCAGGACACTCAGTACTTCATCATGTGTATGTCCTGCTGGGCTAGGGGCTCACGGGGGTCTGGTTTGGTCTGTTGGGTGCTGAACTCAGTGTTGGAGGACCATAGCACACTGCAGGAGAACATGGTTTGCAGTTCCAGGGACAGCCTGTAGAATAAAAGAACAGTGATGTTGATGGGATGGTGGGATGGCACCTTTAGGAACCTGGATGCTGACTCATGCAGCACTGATTTCTGCCCCAGCCAGAGTGACAGTTGTCCTGTATGTGTGTTCTATCTTAACCCCACATTGACCGCCTCAACCCAGGTGGCACCGTGCATCCCATAGAGGTGTTTGTTTAGTGTCTGTGAATCCATGTCTTGTAAGGTGGCTGTCATAGGCTGTTCTGTAGTATTATCACTTCAATCTTCTCATGACGCTAAGTCTTTCAGAATCTGGTATTTGAGAGTGGTTGTGTCTTTAGAGCAAAACGAGGTTTGCTATCAAGGGATGCAGTGATGATGAGACAGGGGATATTCTTTGAGGAGTCGGACATGTTATACTCTCTCAGCCATCCCCTTCTGAACATATTGTCCTTTTCACTCATTGCATTATTGTCTTCAAATAATAACAATTTCTCACACAAAAAATAGTACAGCAACTGGTGAGGGAGTCTGAGCCATCAGGAGGCATGAGCCGGGGTTCACATGTGAGCACATGGCCCAGAGCACCTGCTGATAAAGAACTGACAGCTCCAGCACTGTAGCATCACAATGGCTTTGCATCCTGTCCCTGGCATGGAACTGCTCATCCCAATGGCTACGTGAAGTTCAGAGTGACCATCAGGCTCACTGAGCACTGACATAAAGACCCCCCCTACCCCTACATCAAATAAAAAACATAAAATTTTAATCCTTTACAAAATGCAGTAAAACATAATGCAATTCCAAAGCAAAGAGAAAACTCCCCTTGACTCAATTATATACACAGATGAGAAATCAAAAGGATTTGTACAATTCCTGAGGAGGTCTATGACAGTGTGTTCGGACCAAGCCTCTCTCTGGATAAGAGATAGTAAGAAGATGTGTCTTAACACAGGGGACCAGGGACCTGCCCCTCTGTGTTCACACTGGGTTCCTCCTGGGGCCTGGGGAGGAGCATGTTCTCTGTGGGCAAAGTTCTGCTTCTCCACAAGGACCCGCACCCCTGACTTCCCTGCAGCTGGGCTGGTACCCACACACACCCTCCCCCCTCTGCCTGCCCAGCCTGCCCAGCCCCCTCTCATTTGCAAGTCCTCAGAGCTCATGCCTGGACACTCAATAATAGTCTGTGTCCCCCTGCAGGGTCAGTCTCTGTCACACCCGAGTGGACATGAGGGCCCCTGTGCAGCTCCTCAGCTTCCTGCTGCTCTGGCTCCCGGGTAAGGAGGGAAATGAGGGTTTACTGGGTTTAGTGCTACCTATGCTTCAGGCAAAATATATTAAAGTACAATTAATGATGATGATAATGTGTGTTTATAATTTCAACCCCAGGTATCCGGTGTGATATCCAGATGACCCAGTCTCCATCCGTGTCTGCATCTCTGGGAGAGAAAGTCACCATCACCTGCAAGGCCAGTCAGAGCGTTAGCAATTATTTACACTGGTATCAGCAGAAACCAGGGAAAGCTCCCAGGCTCCTGATCTATGGTGCAACCAATTTAGAATCAGGCGTCCCTCCCCGGTTCAGTGGCAGTGGATATGGGACAGATTTCACTCTCACCATCAGCAGCTTCAAGGCTGAAGATGCTGCCACTTATTATTGTCAACAGGGTAGTAGTTACCCTCCCACAGTGATACAGGCCAGTACATAAACCTCTGGAGATCAGCTGTGTGAGGCTGGGCTGCCCCAGCTGCTCCTCCTAGTGCCTACCCCACTGAGGGTGTGTCAGATGCAGCCAGACTGTGCATGGTGGACAGTTCTGGCACTTGCTGAAGAAACATTTTTAGGCTCCATTATTCTCCCTCTCATCCCAGAAACACAACATGACAAAAGATCTGTTTATTGATTGTATAGAGATAAATTTCCTGAAGTAAGTAGGTGACAGTGTCATTTAGAGTTTATATGTATCTGTGTGCTTACTGTAGAAGTCCTAGAAATATGTTTTAAAAGTTATTTTTAATAATCACACATATTGCCATCCGAGTTGTGAGGACACATGAGCAGTGTCATAGCCTCACACTGAGGGCATCTGACAGAGAGCATCTTCCCCTGCCATGATGCCCTGTCTGATATGGGACAGAGGGAGAGACTGTGTCTTACCAGGGGACAAACCCTGACAACACTGTGGAGTGTGCGTTTGGGAGATAGCAGCTGGGACTGAGATCTATTCCCTTGACTGAGAAAATTTGATCCTGAAATCTTAATGGGAAATAAAACAGTTTCAATGACATGAACTGTGGTATATACTATCCTGGATCCCTTTGAATGTGTAAAGGGGTATAACCTTCATTTCAAGGTAAGAGCAAAGAGGAATTGAGGCACATAAGAGGAAATATAGAAAAGGAAAATGCCCACATCCTGCACTTATTCCAAAGTCTTATTACCGAGGTCTCGTGAGAAATACCCTGGATCACAGCTCCTGAGCTACCCTGCACGGCTAGGACTTGACACTCTCAGAGGGAATATAAATCTACAGAAATCATTGCTAACTTAGGAAACTCCACATTACTGATAATATTTTCCCAGTCTTGTTGGCCAAATGTCCACCATTTATCTACCAATATTGATTTTCCTTGGATTTGAATCCCTAAAATGGGGTGATGTTAGTTGGAAAAAATGTTGACCTCTTTTCAAAAGACAGGCTTCAAGATTTGCATTCCATCTTTTGTTTTCTGTAGGATAACATTGGTTTTGTCCTTTCAGCCTTGCCACAGGGAACTTAGTTTTCTTGAGAGCAATGTCCTTTCTGTATGGACACAGGAAGACAGTTAATATTATGCTTTGTAACTTGGGAGTTGATTGACTCCAATAATGTTTACTCCTGGGCATCTGCTTTCTTGACTCAGTTTCCCTTAGTTCCTAGCACCCCAAATGTAGGGTCCCGAAGAGGGACTGAATGGACCCAGGGCAATCTCTGAGCTACTCTGGCATCAAAATGGGCCAGGTCAAAACGCCACAATACTCAGCTATAAGTTGAGACTATGGTCATAGGCAAATGCTGTCATGATCCAAAAATAACGACGAGACTATGACCCTGCTGGGGTTACGAAGACTAACCTGACCTGAAGACTGTTGTCTAGAATATATAGTGAGATATCCTCAGGAAGATCAAAACTTTAAGTTTGATATATCTCTTATGGTGCTCATACAGATTGACATTGCTAGAAAAACTACAAGTAGATTTACTACAACTAATTAGGTGGATTACTAGCTGAGGGACGAAGAAAGCAACATACCCTGGATGGGATCCCGCCCTTAAGTGGATCTCCTAGTAACCTGGAGAAATCTCGTTAGATGAGACTTTGTCCTCGAGTTAATCTACTGGAGGAATGGTCTTACCCTCTTTGTTGATTTGTTAATGTTCAACCCACCTTTGTGTCACCATGTATGTGATTGCTATAGAAGCTAAGACTGTAAGAACGAAGGGGTTCAGAGTCAGAAATGTGGGTCAGAGTCAGAAGTGAGAGTAAGAAGGACTCCATAGAGAGAAACAGAAGGGCTCCAGAGAGAGAGAGAAGCAGAAGGGCTCTGGAGACAGAGAAGCAGAAGGGCTCTGGAGAGGGAGATTGAAAGAGACCAGAGGAGAGACGACAGAGACAGAGTCAGAGACAGAGAGACAGAAAAGAGCACAGTGGTACACACAGAAGTAGAGCACAAAGGAGGAGACATCCCTATTTGGTCCATACACAGTGGCTTGAGATCACCGAATGTGAGCAGAGAGAGAGAGAGAGAGAGAGAGAGAGAGAGAGAGAGAGAGAGTGCTGCCACGAGAGCACACGAACACACATCATCACATCACCCTTCTGCACGTGCGTTTATATTTTTTACAGTCTTCCACTTTCCCTCAGCACAGACCAGCCACTCAGAGCCTTTACCAAACTGGTCCCGCCTGTGGGCAGGAAGCCCCTGGGCCATGGAGTTGCTGTTCCCTGAACACGGGCTCTGAGTCCCCCAGGCCCTGGGCTCTGGCTCCAGCTGAGAACGGGAATGTGGGGGCTCAGGGGCAGGTGCCTGTGACCCAGGCACTGAGATGAGACCTTGGCTCAGCCCGTGCAGTGTCACAGCCCTGCCTGCTCTAGCACATCAATGGCACCAGCAAGTCCTTGGGAACACAATCAACACAGGGACACCCTGGAGCTCAGTCTCTGTGTCTGGGTTCTGGTGCAGCCTGTGGGCCCAATATCCAGCTTCCCTCAGGGCTCAACATAGTCTTCATATGTGTCCAGCAGCAGCAGAAACCAGGGAAGTTTCCAGAGATCTGCCACATATAGCATCCACACTGTATCACACACACTTGGCTGCAGGGAACAGGAGTAACTATTTTGCCCTTTCCCTGAGATGTGGCTGGATTTTACTGCATAAAACCTCACTATTAATGTGGCCAAACTGAGTGAAAAGAATTAAATTGGACTAAATTAATATTTTTAATTACATTTAAAAAGCAGCTATTTTCACAGGATATATTTCAGGTATCCAATGTCCATATGTGGGCACACCTATTCACAGAGCACATTTTTATTATGCTAAATATAATCTAATCCCAGGAATGCATATGATATGGACCATGTTTCACGTGTCTGAGGCCCCAGGTCATTAGGACATCTAAAAATTAAAATATTGCTTTTGGGCACTAATGCTTGGTTTGGTTTCTTACATTTGGTTTCTAAAGCAGCTATGGATAGACATCAGCCTATGGACACACATCCAGTGTGTCCATAGGCTGGTGGCCCAAAGGCCTCCTCACTGGTATAGAATCTATGGGTCTCTGATCTGGACTGGATGGTTCTCAGAAGAGGCATGAAGCTGGGTTGAGAAGTCTACATCAGGAGCCAGGAGCCCTTTGCTCCCTGACATTTTGCCTATGCTCACTTTTTATTCCTCCTCCTTCCGGAAAATCTGCCTGAAATTACATCCATGTCATGTGAGGATGAAAGAAACTAGTGCTTAACTCCTGGTGACACACATCCCGCCTGAATTCCTTTTCCCTATTAGTTGTTGCTTCCTAGATAGTCAATCAGTTTATTTGAAGAGGAGTCATTTTAGTTCTTACTAACTGAACTGATGATATGTTTTGTAATATCTATTTCGAACACTTATAAAAGTCTCTAACAGAATCACTGGTACATGCTTCTGAAATCATTTCAGCTGCTGTATCAGAAAACAGCCACTAGATGGAAACAGAACCAGAACTGACAAGGCAGGGAGCCTGGATCTTAGAAGTGCTGGGACAATAACTGAGTTAGTGTCCAATGGTCAATAGGAGCAGCGGGTCCCGTGTGTGTGAGGGCAAGTGTGTGAAAATAGCTCTCAGAGGCTGATTTTACACAGATGATAAGGTTCTTTTCAGTGGGGGCAGAGTCCAGTATAAGTCGTCTGCCTGAGGACATTGGAGTTTACCACTGCATGCAGTTTTTGAAGCTTATATCTACAGTGATAGAGCCCTAAAACAACTTCCCCGCATGGCCTGGGCCAGATGCCCACACTTGCTTTTTTCTTGTGAGCCGACAACAGCAATGAGTTTCAGAGTCTAAGTGAGAGGAAGGCATTGGGGGTCTCAGGGGAGGTGACTGCAGCTGTGGGCTCTGGACCGTGAGAGCCCCTGCTGTACTGCAGACACGCCCTTCATGATCCTGGGCAGGGTGGTAGGTGTACCAGGGTCCTTGGCACATTGATCATTACAGATAAAATCAGACATTAGAGTAACTATCAGTTTCCTATGTAATCAGGTATAAATTAACAGCCTAAACACATTCTTAGTCTGAGAGAAACATCCAGTAAATGTTCAGTAATCATGTTGGAACAAAGTCAATGATCCACAAGCAAAGGAAGCTCTCTCAGCAATCTCAAAACAGGCAGCACAACTCAATGCAAATATTAGAGGGTGGACAAACTTTACAATTGTTTCCCTGTACTTTTTCTCTATCTCTTTAATGATTTACAACATTACCGACACTCCAAAAAAGCATGCAGCTTCTTTTTCCAATACACCAGTGGAGAGGGTCTCTGTTCCCCCAGGGAAGCAGCACATATGAGGGTAGGTTACAACTACCCATCAAATGATTTATCCATGTTTGTCATTGACACTCCAGTTTGGTGACATGAGAAGGGGACCTACTCTGTGATTAACAATTGGCAGCCTGATAATCCTGATGTTATTCATTACTTTCTACATACACTTTGTTACTGGTAAATATTCACAACAGAGTTGTATAGTGTATGATATGAGGCATGGTTGCATTTAAGACACAACTGCATAGTTTAATACAATAATGACCTCAGAAGTAAAGCTACTACCAAGTTGTGCTAGTTGCATTACAAGTCTCTCCTACAGATAATTTGTAGATAGAGTCACACATTGGAAAAGCACAAGGCAAAAATCACTCTAAGACCAGGCATGTAACTCGGATATGAAATACATGTTTCCCATGTCTGAAGCTCTGGGTTTGAATTATAACACACCAAGAGCACATTTTGGGTCAAAAACTGTTGAATTATACCCTGGCTTTCTCATTGAGTTGTAGGAATAAACTTCATCATTCTTGGTCTAGAGCTCAAGGTCAGGAGGGCTTCTCAGTGGTGCATCCACTGTGGTTCTCAGAGCAGGTCTGGGTTATCCTGAAGGAGGAATGAGGCTGCATCAGCCACTCTATAGAGGAGTGAGGAACCCTCTGCTTCCTGACACCCCACACCATGTGTTCTTTTATTCTTACATCTCCTACTCCTCTCTTGGACCCTTCTGCTTTTTCCAAAACCAATCCCATGACATCTCCCTGGGTTTATAGCACCGGGTATGTACCTATGTGTGGCTCAGAGTCCTTTT
This sequence comes from Sorex araneus, assembly GCF_027595985.1. NCBI lineage: Eukaryota > Metazoa > Chordata > Mammalia > Eulipotyphla > Soricidae > Sorex > Sorex araneus. The sequence continues at coordinate 307,743,706 of NC_073313.1, read as the reverse complement.
GAATTCCTGGTTACCTGTTTGTCATTTTTCCAAACACCTGGGAAAAGTCTCTGGATGCCCCAGGGTCAGAGGGACCACTAGTACCAGCACCTGGAACCTATTAAATCGCTGTATGACAGCTGACCAGCAGATGCAGACAGACCCCATAAGTGACAAAAGAAGGACACATTATCTTAGAAAAACTGAGAGGATAACTTGTCAGGAGGGGCAGGGGGTTCTATGGGTGTGGTGGGAAAGTATGAAATCTGCTAGAGTCTGAGTGACAGCAACATTTTCACCTTCTCTGACATTGGGATAGAATTGATTTTGTCATTGTTGTGGAAAATGTACACTAGTGAAGGGTTGGCTGTTGAACCATTCTGTGATTGAAACCTGATCATGAAGGAACAATTTTGTATTTGTGTATGTCATGGTGATTCAATAAATAAATAAATAAATAAATAAATAAATAAATAAATAAATAAATAAATAAAAGTCACATGGGGCTGGAGAGATAGCACAGCGAATAGGGTGTTTGCCCTGTATGCGGTAGACCCGGTTTGATTCCCAGCATCCCATGTGGTCCACTGAGCACTGCCAGGAGTAATTCCTGAGTGCAAAGCCAGGAGTAACCCCTGTGCATCGCCATGTGTGACCCAAAAAGCAAAAAACAAAGTCACAGAAATTCTGTTCTGCCTGTCTTCTATGGACTCTTCTGATCCCATATTTATTTGCTCATTATTGGAGATATATCTTAAGAGTCACTTAAGTAATATGTAGTCACATAGGGGGATTAGGTGAAAGTATAGAGACTCCAGGGAACTCCCTCTGTCCACACAGCTCCCTCTGTCAGGAATGACCTGTTGGATGAGAGGAGAGCAGGGCTCCTGCTGACAGGAGGGTCTCACCGAAAGTGATTCTGTAGGACCTTTACCTTCCCTCTCCTGACTCCCAGAGTGAGAACGTCCTGAGTGTGTGGTGTGAACCCCCAGCTTGTTTGCTTCTGTGAGGGACCTGAGCTGATGCTTCAAACCTGGCACCCTCTGAGCGGGACACATCATATTAGTGGGGAAAGAAGGGGAGAGTAGGGAAAGGGGCTTTGCTATTTTCTTCATTTTCACCACTTGCTTCTCTGTTTGCTGAGAAAAAGAGCCATAGTATTCATCCTTGACTTGTTGACTAAAAGACCAACATGGCCTTGGAGATAAAACTGTTTAATGTTTGGTTTGCTGATCAGAAAGTGCATAGGGTTCACCGGCTGTGATTCAGAGCAAATGAATAAATCTTGAAAGAGATCAACAAGTTGCAGAGATTCTTCTAGACCTAACGTGAGGTTGAGTCATAAGGGGCAGGCTAGAGGAGAATGGGTGAACCTCAGCAGCCGAAAAACTTCACATTCCACAATGATTCTCATGCTCTTTGCAGGAGGCACTGCTCAAGACGAGCCTCAGTCAAAAATTTAATCTGTTGAAAATCTTAGATTTGCAGTTTTTGAGACTGAACTCTAGCTTGCAAAGAGTTGACGGGGGCTACCTCCCTTCACCACCCTGTACTTCTGGAGGCCCTGGAAGTCACACACTTGACCCAATCTGCCACCCAGTTAAAATTTAACTGCAACTGTATCTTCCCATTACAAAGTTTTGATTCCTGGAGCAACAGCTCAACTCCACCGCACTGATAAACCAGGAGTCACACACCAGATTGGGTGTGGTGTAATATAGAAGACATCCAATCTCAATTAACAAAATGTAAACACAGAATTCTAATCTGTCACAATTCATAGTGATCTCTTATACAAGGTCTTAATGGCTGCCTGGGGAGATACAAAAATCTTCACTAACTTTCATCTAAAAATCTTTTTTTATCATTCTTTCAGGAAATTGTTTTAAGACAAGCTACATAAAATTAATTAGTGAGGGAATTCTATGGGGCTGAAGGGGTGCTTTAGGAAAATTGAAAATAATGGAGGTGGGATGGTGCAATTGGGGTGGGAATGGTGTTGGAATACAGAATATCTCTAAGAAATCCTCATAAACAACTTTTGCACACCAGAGTTTTTATATAAAGTAAAAGGGGAACACATCAGATTGAATGAACTAATTTCTAAGTAATAATGTAGGGATTATTCTGTTTGTTTGTCCAATAAAAAGTTGGTGGGGAAACTGTGTGATCCCCTTCCAACCTCCCTGACTCTTTCTAGGAGGGTGACCCTGGCACCTTCAGCGCCACACGGGCTGTGATGAACATCTCATCCTGAGATCAGCCAAAGCCAGTGAGGAGAGACAGTACTTGCAGTTTATGACTCAATCCATGCAGGTGGTTCATGGCAGCACAGTTATTCGAGTATCTATGGGGCATTCTTGGAAATCTCTGAGTACCACCTGCTGACCATGGTAGGCACAGGCATGGGGTGTGCCCTGGTGGTCTTCAGCACCACAAGCCACAAAAAGCTGCAAATCATCAACTCTTCAGACAACAACTGAAGTGGTTAGCGCAGTTGGCCAAGAATTGCCTAGAGGGACAAACACACTCGTAGCATTGGTGAGCAGCTACTGCACCACACCCACACACGCAAATCAAATAATCAGAGAAAACTCATAATTTTCTCCCAGGCTATAGTTTCCATACAGCCTGACCTGGTGCTCTGCCAGGAATGGGACAGTGAGTGCAGACAAAAGACTCTCACCTTCACCAGGATAGTGCTCCTGGTGACAGATATCCCACTTGGAGCAATATTCCTCCCCCAGCTGCTCCTATTCTGGGGCTTCTGTGGTCTAGGGGTCTCTGAGAGCAACATGACAGGGGAACAGCTCTGAAATATCCCTCTGTCTTCTGCCATTCCCTTCCCCTCTCCTCAACACACAGCCTCGCTGCATTGCTCTCCCTCCCTTTTGGAGCCTGGAGTGTGTGTGAACTTTTGCGTCACACTGTGGTGAGATGGGAAACAGTCTGGAAGGCTACAAAGGCCACACAGCGTCCTCACTGACATCTTGGTGTACATGCAGACAGGACAACCCCTACATTTATACCTGGAAATCAGTTCATCCAGTTTGCTGTGCTGCCTGCAGAGTGGGGCTCAAGTATCTCTTACATCCAGTCTGTTACTGACCCTAGTTTTCAATAAATGTGGTGAGGGAGCAGTAAGTAGGTATTGGTTGGATGCTCCCTCAGGATGGCAGAAGAGGCTGTTAGGGAGCAGGATCCTGCTGTATGAAGATCAATGGCGGCAGAAAGTGGAGATCTCTTCTGCACAGTCAGGTGTGTGGCAACAAATTGTCCTGGAGGGTCCTGTCCTGGGCCCTGCAGAAGGGGAGCCCCGGGAGCTGCTCCTGTCTGACAGAAGAACTCAGGAAGGCCCAGTCACAGGCTGATCACTGGAGAGGAAACCGTGTCCTCTAGACTCCATGGTCACTGCAGGGCTCCCCTGGGAACTGCTGCTTCCTGGGAAACAATCCAGACCCTCCCCAGGACACTCAGTACTTCGGCATGTGGTTCATGGGGGTCTGGTTTGGTCTGTCGGGTGCTGAATTCAGTGATGGGGGCCATAGGACACTGCAGGAGAGCATGGTTTGTAGTTCCAGGGACAGTTTCCAGAATGAAAGAACAGTGATGCTAAAGGGGTGGTGGGATGGCACCCTGAGGAAGCCGGATACTGACTCCCTCATCATGGATCTCTGCCCCAGCCAGAGAAAAAGTTCTTCGTGTTTGTGTTCTATCTTAACCCCACACTGACTGACTCCCCCAGGTGTCACCCTGCATCCCATAGAGGTGTTTGTTTAGTGTCTGTGAACCCCAGGTGCTGTGAGGGGGCTGTCATTGACTGTTCGGTAGTGTTATCACCTCAGTCTTCTCAAGACACTAAGTCTTTCATCTGGTGTCTGAGAGCTGCTATGTCTTCGGAGCAACACGAGCTTTATAAGCAAGAAACTCACCTGTGATGAGACAAAGGATATTCAATGAGCAGTCAGTCAAGTTGAGCTCTCTCAGCCACCCCTTTCTGCACACATTGTCCTTTTCACTCATTGAATTCCTGTCTACTAATAATAACAATTTCTCACACAAAATAGTACAGTCATTGGTGAGGGAGACTGACCCATCAGGACACATGAGCTGGGGTCCACATGTGAGCACAGGACCCACTTGACCCAGAGCACCTGCAGATAAAGGCCTGGCAGTTCCAACACTACAGAAACACAATAGCCTAGCATCCTTGGCCCCAGGAATTGAAATGTTCATCCCAATGGCTACGTGATGTTCAATGATTGTCAGGTTCTCTGAGCACTGACTGACAATCCCCTCCCCCATCAAATAGAAAAACATATAATTTTGATTCTTTACAAAGTTTTGTAAAATATAATGCGATTCTTAAGCTAAGAGACAACTTCCCTTGCCTCAGTTATATCCACAGATTAGAAATTTAAAAAATTTGTACAATTCCTGAGGAATTCAGGACAGCGGTGTGTTCTGACAAAGCCTGTCTGGGGCAGAGAGAGCAAGAAGCTGTTTTCTGACTCTCAGGAGACCAGGTACCCACCCTTCTGTGCTCACACTGGGGCCCTCCTGGGGCCCGGGAAGAGGAGCATGTTCTTGTGGGCAAAATTCTGCTTCTCCACAGGGACCCACACCCCTGACTTCCCTGCAGCTGGGCTGGTCCCCACACACACCCTCCCCCCTCTGCCTGCCCAGCCTGCCCAGCCCCCTCTCATTTGCAAGTCCTCAGAGCTCATGCCTGGACACTCAATAATAGTCTGTGTCTCCCTGCAGGGTCAGTGTCTGTCACACCCAGAGTGGACATGAGGGCCCCTGTGCAGCTCCTCAGCCTCCTGCTGCTCTCGCTCCCCAGTAAGGAGGGAAATGCGGGTTTACTGGATCTAGTGCTACCTGGGCATCAGGGAGAATGATTTAAAGTAAGATGAATGGCAACAATGTTTGTTTATATTTTCAACTTAAGGTGCCAGGTGTGATATCCCAATGAGCCACTCTCCATCTGTGTCTGCATCTCTGAAGACAAAGTCACCATCACCTGCAAGGCCACTCAGAACGTTAGCAATCGGTTAGTCTGGTATCAGCAGAAACTAGGGAAAGCTCCCAGACTCTTCATCTACCAGGCAATACAATTAGGACAAGATGTCCGTCCCCGGTTCAATGGCAGTCAATCTGGGACAGATTTCACTCTCACTATCAGCAGCCTGAAGCCTGAAGACGCTGCCACTTATTACTGTCTACAATATTGGGATAATCCTCCCACAGTGATAATGGCCAGAACATGAACCCCAGAGATCAGTTGTGTGAGGCCAGGCTGGCCCAGCTGCTCCTCCTGATGCCTCCATTGCTGAGAGTATCAGATGAAGGCACGTGGTGATTCCACGGGAAGGTTGTGAGAGATGTCACAAAGAGTCTCCTGACACCCCAATTCTTTTTTAAAATAATTTAATTAATTAATTTTTTAATTAGTGAGTCACCAAGAGGGTACAGTTACAGATTTACCCATTTTCGTGCTTGTGTTTCCCTCATACAATGTTCGAGAGCCCATTCCTCCACCAGTGTCTATTCTCCACCACCAATGAACCCTGTATAACTCCCACCCCCCAATCACATACCCCGCAACCCACCCCACCTCTGTGGCAGGGATTCCAATTTATTCTCTCTCTCCTTTTGGATGTTGTGGTTTGCAATAAGGGTATTGAGTGGCCATCATGTTCAGTCTCTAGTCTACTTTCAGCATGCATCTCCCTTCCCGAGTGGGATCTCCAATCACATTTTATTTGGTGTTCCCTTCTCTATCTGGGTTGCCTTTCCCACAGAATGTGAGGACAGCTTCCAAGCTGTGGAGTCAACCTCTTGGTATTATATACTACTATTCTTGGATGTTAATTTCCTACTCTGTTATTTTATATTTCACAAACAAGTGCAATCTTTCTATGTCTGTCCTTCGCTTTATGGCTCATTTCACTTAGCATGATACTTTCCATGTTTATCCACTTATATGCAAAGTTCATGACTTCATGTTTTCTAACAGCTGCATAGTATTCCATTGTATAGATGTACGAAAGTTTCTTTAACCAGTCATCTGTTCTCGGGCACTCGGGTTTTTTCCAGATTCTGGCTATTGTAAACAGTGTTGCGATGAACATATAAGTGCAGATGTCATTTCGACTATACTTTTTTGTTTCTCTGGGATATATTCCCAGAAGTGGTATTGCTGAATCAAATGGAAGCTCAATTTCTAATTTTTTGATAAGTGTCCATATTGTTTTCTAAAGGGGCTGAACCAGTCAGCATTCCCGCCAGCAGTGTAGGAGGGTCCCTTTCTCCCCACATCCTCTCCAAGAGCGGTTGCTTTTATTCTTTTGGATGTGTGCCATTCTCTGTGGTATGAGGTGGTATCTCATGGTTGTTTTGATCTGCATCTCCCTGATGATTAGTGATGCAGAGCATTTTTTTCATGTGCCTTTTGGCCATTCGTATCTCTTCCTTGGAAATTTTCTGTTCATTTCTTCGGCCCATTTTCTGATGGGGTTGGATGTTTTCTTCTTGTAGAGTTCAACCAGTGGTTGATACCCTTGATATCAACCCTTTATCAGGTGGGTATTGGGTGAATATCCTTTTGTATTCTGTAGATTGCCTTTGTATTCAGGTCACTGTGTCTTTTGCAGTGCAGAAGCTTCTTAGTTTAATATAGTCCCATTTGTTTATTTCTGTTTCTACTTGATTGTTTAGTTCCGTGTCATCTTTGAAGATACCTTTATCTTCAATATCGTGGAGGGTATTGCTGATCTTGTCTTCGATGTACCTTATGGATTGTGGTCTGATGTCGAGGTCTTTAATCCATTTTGATTGGAGTTTTGTGCTTGGTGTCAGGTCGAGGTCTAAGCCCATTCTTCTGTATGTGGTTGTCCAGTTATGCCAGCACCATTTGTTGAAGAGGCTTTCCTTGCTCCACTTCACATTTCTTCCCCCTTTATCAAAGATTAGATGATCATACATTTGGGGTTGTGTTTAGGTATATTCCATTCTGTTCCATTGGTCTGCAGCTCTGCCTTTGTTCCAGTACCATGCTGTTTTAATTGTTATCACTTTGTAGTAAAGTTTAAGGTTGGGGAGGGTGATGCCTCACATCATCTTTTTTCCCAAGAATTGTTTTAGCTATACGTGGGTTTTTATTGTTCCATATGAATTTCAGGATTGCTTGATTCATTTTTTTGAAGAATTTCATGGGTATTCTTATAGGGATCGCGTTGAATCTGTATAATGCTTTGGGGAGTATTGCCATTTTGACAATGTTCATTCTCCCTATCCATGAGCAGGGGATATGTTTCCATTTCCTCATGTCCTCTTTTATTTCATGGAGTAGCGTTTTATAGTTTTCTTTGTAGAGGTCCTTTACTTCTTTAGACAAGTTGATTCCGAGGTACTTGATTTTCTGGGGCACAATTGTGAATGGGATTGCTTTTTTCCTGTCCCTTTCCTCTTTCTAATTGTTTGCATATAGAAAGGCCATGGATGTTTGGGTGCTGATTTTATAGCCTGCGACTTTACTGTACAAATCAATTGTTTCTAAGAGTTTCTTAGTAGAGATTTTAGGCATCTCTAGATATAATATCATATCGTCTGTGAATAGTGAGAATTTGATTTCTTCCTTTCCTATCTGAATGCCCTAAATATCTTTTTCTTGCCTGATGGCTTTTGCTAGTACTTCCAGTACTCTATTGAAGAGAAGTGGTTAGAGTGGGCATACTCTGACACCCCAATTCTTTCCCCCATCCTCATTCCAGGAACACAGCCATGTTCATTCTGCTGATGTAATCCTCAATAAAAAATAGAGTTTATTAAAGATGAGGAACTGGCTTCTTATATCAGTTAGGGTAATATGTTAAGGAAAAAGGTCTCCTGGGAAATTTCAAACAAGGATTAATATTAGCATCTATTTATGTACAAAGTAAAGTTCTTTATAATACTTAGGAATTTGCAGTTTGGAAAGATATACAGAGGGTAGGCAGGTGTCTTGCATGTGGCTGGGTTCAACAGTATCCTGGCCTGTAAGGATTAATCACTGAGCACAGAGTCAGGAGAATGTGGGGTTTGGACCAAAAAGAAAAAGAAAGAAAGAAAGAAGGAAAGAAAGAAAGAAAGAAAGAAAGAAAGAAAGAAAGAAAGAAAGAAAGAAAGAAAGAAAGAAAGAAAGAAAGAAAGAAAGAAAGAAGGAAGGAAGGAAGGAAGGAAGGAAGGAAGGAAGAAAGAAAGAAAGAAAGAAAGAAAGAAAGAAAGAAAGAAAGAAAGAAAGAAAGAAAGAAAGAAAGAAAGAAAGAAAGAAAGAAAGAAAGAAAGAAAGAAAGAAAGAGAGAAAGAAAGAGAGAGAGAGAGGAAGGAAGGAAGGAAGGAAGGAAGGAAGGAAGGAAGGAAGGAAGGAAGGAAGGAAGGAAGAAAGAAAGAAAGAAAGAGAGAGAGAGGAAGGAAGGAAGGAAGGAAGGAAGGAAGGAAGGAAGGAAGGAAGGAAGGAAGGAAGGAAGGAAGGAAGGAAGGAAGGGAGGAAGGAAGGAAGGAAGGAAAGAGGAAGTGGAGATGAGAGGATGGGAAGGAAGAGAATGAAAGGAGAGTGGAGCGGAAATGAGGGGAAAGAAAGGGAAGAGAAGGGTAGGAAAAGAAAAGGGAAGGGAAGGAAAAGGAAAGGGAAAAGAAGGGAAGGGAAGGGAAAGGAGGCAAAGGGAAAGGAACAGAAGGGGAAAAAAGGGAAGCAAAGGGAAGTGAAGGAATGAAGGAAAAGAGAGGAAAAAATAAGTCATTTGATGTCCTCGGTGCAACCCCTTAAACCCACAAACCAAAAACAAAAACAACTTCCAGACACAGAGTCCTTCCTTCCACAGGGTCAAACCAAAGGCACAAGCCCAAGACACACAGCTGGGGTATATTTTTTGGATTTTCTTCACTACTTGGGGGTAGGGAATCACAGTCAGGGCTGCAGGACTGCAGGGAACCAGGCAGCCTAGCAGGGCCCCTCCCCAGACCAGCCCCACAGGCAAATAAGCCTAAGCAGAGGCACAAGCCAAGGAGACAGAAATGAAATTTGGGGGTTTCCTAACAAAATAGGAGAGTCACTTGTTGGGACAATATTTGTTAGAATCTGCTGCCATCTTATATAGTTAATGAAAACATCATCCACACACTGTGGAACGAAGGAAGGGTCGAAAGTCTGTAAGATTTAGACCCTAAAATATTAAGTTCAGTAATCTGTGCTGCTTATGGAACCCCCTAAGAGACTCTGGGTTGAATCCCTAACAGATTCTGGGAGTCATGACCCAGGGTCTGCTATGGCTAAAAGCAACCCCTGCACTGACCTCCAGAGAGGTCCAGTGTGATATATGCCTGTAACTGTTTAAGCCTTATTGATGCATGTATAATCCTCCTCTTTCTTAAATATAGTACAATATATTTCAACTTGTATGATCTTAATTGACACTTTGGGATGCTGTATGTGGGTATAAATGCAACCTCAGAAAAAGTGGATTTTTTTTCTGTGTCAAACTCCTTGAACATATGTTTCACTATAAAGTCAATTCATTAGGCCCCAGGGAAAGGCAATTCCAAATTCTTTTTTTTTTTTTTTTTTGCTTTTTGGGTCACACCCAGCGATGCTCAGGGGTTACTCCTGGCTTTGCACTCAGGAATTACTCCTGGCGGTGCTTGGGGGACCATATGGGATGCCGGGGATCGAACCCAGGTCAGCCACATGCAAGGTGAACACCCTACCCGCTGTGCTATCGCTCCGGCTCTCAATTCCAAATTCTTGACTATAACAATGTGAAACTATTTTCCTGATTACAGCAGAAACAGAGAAATTGAACTCTCCCATGTCCATTCTAAATGTTAAGACTTGGGGCTGGAGCCATATCACAGTGTGTAGGACATTTGCCTTGCACATAGCCAACCTGGATTCAAGTCCTGGCATCCCATATGGTCTTCCAAGCACCACCAGGAAAGATTCCTGTGAGCAGAGGCAGGAGTCAGCCCTGAGTATCTCCAGGTGTCCAAAAAAAAGAAAAAAGCAAAAAAAAAAAGAAGTTGAGACGCTGTACATCAGAATCAGGAAATTCTCAACTGGGAGATATGGAACACAGATTTTTCTGTCAATTGTTTGCCTGAGGTTGACCTAGCCACATATTTTCATGGCTAGAGCACCTGATAAATCAGAAATATACTAATTGTGAGAGACACAGTGAGGGGGCCAGTGTGATAGTGCAGTGTGTAAGGTGATTGCCTTGCATGCAGCATCCCATATGGTCCCGAAAGTACTGCTAGGAGTAGTTCCTGAGTGAAGAGCCAGGAGTAACCCCTGAGCACTGCTGGGTGTGGTCCCAAACAAGCACACAAACCATAAAACAGAACAAAAGAAACATTGACACACATCTGTGTCACTCACAGTTAGACTGAGAAGTGTTCCATCTTAACCACTAACGTCCATGCTAAGTGAATGTTTCCACTATTTTTCATAGACTAGAAGACACATGTGTCACTTTGTTCAAGAGAAGTGACTCCTTCCTTGAGGTCTTTTCACACCAATGCACCCACCTGTGTATTTGCATAATGTCCCGGGGGAGGGTCTGTATTGGAAAGTCTCACATAAGAGTCAGCTCCTCTGGCTGTCAGCTATTAGGACTTCTCAGATCAACTCTCAAAATGAGGTTCCCTGCTCAGTTTCTGGGTCTGCTGATGTTCTGCATCCCAGGTAAGGGGAGCAGGGATAGAGAAAGAATGGATTCAGGAGGGGGGTTTGTTGGACCCACTGGTCTCCTTGTGTGTTCTGTCTGTGTGTCAGCCTGTGTGAGAGAGAAACATCAGGAAAGTGGGGATGGCCCAGGGAAGGTGTAGAGGCCTGTTTCCCCATCCCAAAGGTCTCTTCACTGTGCTGACATCCTTCTGGTGTAGGAGTATAAATCATTCAAGTAATTACTTTCTCAGAAAACAATATTTTACCAAAAATACGTTATAGAATGGAATCAATAAAATTAACCTGATGTTTGAATGAAATCTGACACTTTTAAAAATCAATTTTCCAGGATCCAGCAGTGACATTGTGCTGACCCAAAGTCCACTCTCCCTGTCCATCGTCAAGGGAAAGCCAACCTCCATCTCCTGCTCGTCTAGTGAGAGCCTCCTACATAGTGATGGAACAACTTATTTCTATTGGTTCCATCAAAAGCCAGGCCAACCTCCAAAGCGCCTATTTTATTATGTTTCTGAACGAGACCCTGGGGTCCCAGACAGATTCAGTAGCAGTGGGTCAGAGACAAAATTCACTCTTCAGATTAGCAGGGTGGAGCCTGAGGATGTTGGCATTTACTACTGCTTCCAAGGTATAAAGGATCCTCGCACAGTGATACAGTCCCGAACATAAACCTCCCTGCCTGGCCTGCCCCAGATGGCCACACGTGTTCTTTGCTGGTGAGCAGACAGCAGAGTCTCTGAGTCAGTGAGGGGAAGGCATTGGGGTCTCAAGGGAGGAGGCTGCAGCTGTGGGTCTGGCCCAGGAGAGCCCCTGCTGTACTGCAGACACCCCATATTAGGGCCTGGTCAGAGGCAGAGACCTGACCTGGCAGAGCAGCAGGTATGCAGGGGGCTGTGCTGTGAATCAGCAGTTGGAGTGAACTGAGAGGGATGGGCAACCCCACTTCACCCTTCCAGTTTTGCCTACATTGAAGGAATCTATTACTACCTCAGATTAAGATTATTGACAGAACTTTTTCAAGATTTTAAGGCATAATGGCATTTACTGTGAAAAGTACATATTTATAGAAAAGTGCTTTAGATGGCCCAAAGAGAGTACAACAGGTGAGGTGCTTGACTTTTATGTGGTTAAACCATTTTACATCCCTGGAATCCCATAGTTTTCCTTCCAGAAGTGATCCCTAAACCTAGAATAAGTCCTGAGCACAGCCAGGTGTGGCCTCAAACTAACAAGTGAAAAACTAACATACAAAATTACTAAGAAACCAAAAAATGCTGCGTCACATCTCCCCCATCCCAGGTCGCCCTTCTCAGCCCCTCTCAACTCCTCCACCTACACCTCGAGGGCTTCCCCTCTGTGTCCCTGATGGAGACTGCAGTGTGTCAGCTCTGACTCCCTGTCCTGACCTCACAGGCCCCAGTTCATCCTGCTCACACAGGGGTCCTGGTGGCTTCGGAGCTGGGACACAGTTTTTCTCATTCCTGCCCTTGATCACCCTTAGTTTCACTCATTTCCTTGGATTCCTTGTGAAGGACCCTCTTGGTGAGTGGAGTCCTGGGAAGCAGAATGGAGAGTAAGATTTTCTCTGACACTTGCTCACTGGGGCAGTCCTCCAAAGTAAAATCCTGTAGCAGGAAAGATAATGGGGCAGGCAGGGAACCTTCCTCACTGATATCCCATGTGAAGCTGGCAATGGACTGAGGGGGGTTTTGTCCCTAGGCTGACCCTGAGCCCCCTGTGCTGCTTCTAAAACTTCACCTGGTGGACACTGTCCCCAAGCTCAGATCTAGAGAGATCCCTGTCCTCTATATCCTACCTAATACCTGCTGAGTCCCAGGGTTCCAGAACCCCCATAACTCTGAAGCTAGAGATGTCCATCTCCCTGATGGCTAACAGAGGCCCCTGTATGGGGACCTGCCCTTCATGCTGGAGTGGGTGGCAGTTGGGCAGAGGGCTAGCACATTGTTGGTTTTACACCTTTGTGAAGTTTGTATAAAAGACAAAACCATACATGACAACAACATCTAGTCAAATAGAAATAAACAAACACCACCCTCTGTCTTACACCCAAAGAATTTTCCAATGACTCGTCAGTAATTGTCAAGCAAAAAAGTCATTCATCATCAACTTTAAAGCCCTGTAGGAACAGGCAGCAAAATTTATTGCAAATATTACACTGTGGGGCAGGGTTTACATTTGTTTCATTTTGTTTGTTCTCCATTTCTGTAATGCAATTTCAACATGCAGCCCTCAAGGAAGCCTACAGTTCCTTTTCTCGTGTCCCCAAGAGAGAGGGTATCCATCTCAGAACTGGTAGAACCTCATATCGGGGCAGCTTACAGTTAATTACCATGTGATTTATCCACATCGGTCTCTGACACCCAGATCAATGACATGACTATGGGCAGCATGTGACTAACGGTTGGCAGCCTGGTTTTCCTGGAGTGCTTATTGTTTCCATAAAACGCATTGTTAGCAGGAAAATTGTCTAATATGGTGCTGCATAGTGTATAGGACAGGACATGGCTGCATTAAAGACAAGGTTGCATAGTTTCAAATTATACTTAACTGAACTACAAAATAGCTACTGAGTTGCACTAGTTGTGTTTGTAATCTCTCTACTACAATCATTTGTAGAGACAGTCAGACATTGGAAAATATAGCATCATCTCAGACCAAAATCACTCTAGGACCAGGCATGTAACTACAGAGAAAATATGTTGCTCATGTTGAGGCCCTGGATTTGAATCCTCACACACCACGAAAGCATTTTAGAACAGCGATGTTTGAATGGTTACATTTGGTCTCTCGTGAAGTCATAAGAACAGTCCTTATGCGTCTTTGTCTAGAGCTCACGGTCAAGAGGGCTCCTCAGTGGTGCATCCATTGTGGTTCTCAGAAAAGATCTGGGTTATCCTGGAGGAGGAATGAGGCTGCAGTAGCCACTCTAGAGAGGAGCCAGGAGCCCTCTGCTTCCTGCCATCCCACCCCGCGTGTGACATTATCCTTACAGGCTCCTCAGCATCTCTGGGACTCTCCTGCCTTTTCAAAAATCATATATGGACATTTCCTGGCATCACACTCCCTATTACTTGCCTATTTGTTCCTGGCTTCTCCTCTAAACTTCGGTCACCTTCAATATGACAATAGAAATTGGAAATGTTCACTCACGATAAGAACTGAGTACTGAAAGCAGGTAAAAGGATATACATGATAACTTTTCAGTAGCTCTGTTGCAAATCATAATGCCCCAAAGGAAAGAGAGAGAGGGTACAGGAAGAGAGGGCAGAGGAAGAGAGAGAGAGAGAGGGAGAGAGAGAGGAAGAGAGATAGAGAGAGTAGTGACTGTCATAGAAACTGTGTGGGGTGGGAGGTCAGGAGGGAAAAATAAAAAGAGGGAAAAAGGCTCTGATAACCTTTTATTCATTTCTCCTCAACTATATGACCATTATATTAGGAACATGAAAACTTTGTTTTTTCACATTGTTGTGTGAAACTTTCCTTTTAGGAAAAAGCTCAAGGTCTAGATCTGAGAGTATATAACCAAGTACACAAAAATGTACTCAAACAGCATAAGTGTACCTGAAAATGAAAGAGTAAACCATTTAGTGTCTTTCAGTTGTAGAGGGCACCAAAGGCAAAGGAGAGAGAGAGAGAGAGAGAGAGAGAGAGAGAGAGAGAGAGTCCAGACTTTATGCTTGAATGTTCCTGCTGATTGGCCCTGAGACACTCCTGCTTCTGCTCTTCATTGAATGTGGAGGTGCTCACTCACTGTCCTTAATGTCTCTGCCAAACAATGGCTCACACGTTGGCACCCAGGTTGCAATGACATTGCATTGAATACGTGGCTTCCTGTGAGCTCCCTAGGAGTGTCCTGGACACACGAAATCTTGCACAGTCTTTGCTTATCTCTCCTGTGTCTGTTTCATTCTCAGAAACTGACACTGTTAGACTGAGGTTGAAGATGACTGTCTTATTGATGTTAGTGACGTACATATTTGTATACTCCAGTTTACTGACAGACTTTACAGTATCTGTTCCAAAGACTTGGTGAAAGTCTATGTATCACAGCAGCTCAGATCATCCTCAGCTGAAACCTATTAAGTTGCTGTATCAAACAAGGGCCACGAGATGGCAGACAAACCCCATATGTGACAAGAAAGACCCTGAATCCTAGAAACCCTGAGACAGTAACAGGTCCATTGCCAGCAGGGACATGGCTGTGGTGGGAAAGTATGAAAGCTGTTAGTCTGAGCTGTAGCCAGATGTTTCGTTGTTTCCTGCTGTGGGGATAGAAGTCCTGTCCTGCCTCTCGTCTATGGACTTTTGATCCCCCATCAGTGCTCATAAGTTGGCTTAAGTTCCTCTTGATGGAGCAGTAGAGTCATTTAGGGTAACATGAGCTCAAAGGAGGGGCATTAGATGGGAGTTTAGGGACACCAGGGAACACTGCCCCCATCCCACCCCTTTGCAGGCCCCACAGGCATGAATTCCATGAGAGGCTTGTGAGGACAAGGAGAGGGAAAAATCCTGCTGATAGGAGGAAGGTACTAAAGGAACTGACCCTGAGGGACACTGACCTTCACTCTCCAGACTCCCAGGGTGTGAGAATTCCGTGTGTGTGGTTGAGCCCCCAGCCTGTTTGTTCCTGTGAGGGAGCCTGAGCTGATGCTTCATACCTGGCACCCTTTGAACAGGGTCTGCCTCAGGGACACCCAGAGAGGTTGGCACTGAGGAAACATTCCTCCATTTATTTCTTCTCTTCCAACTGCCAAGGAGAACTTAGAAACCATTTTCTCCTTGTCAGGTAACATTGTTGATGAAACTGCTGGCTGTTTAATTTCAACCAGAAATCCATCAAATTGCATGAATTCTAATTTGATAGTTATGTTTTGGGTGTCCTTATGCTGCTCCACTCAGATGCCATAAGGAACACAATGTGACCCACCTCCAGTCCCCTGGCTGTTCCAGGAGGTCAGTGTCCCTACAGGGCCAATATGAGTGTTCAGAGCATCAGAGACTGAATCAAGCTCTGAAGCTTCTGCTCAGCCCATTCCTCCCGAGGCTCTGCAGGATGGTGACAGCTACTCTGTCCCCTCCTCACCATCAGAGGAAGCTGCCACAGGAGCTCAGACAACCTCTGTGTGATAATCCCCATCCCCTGCTCCTGTGGTGGAATACAATGTCTTAGGCCTCTTGTGACAACAGAATTGCATGAACACCCTGAAGTCTCATCCTCCTTCTCCCCAACCCTTCCCCTGGCCATCAGAACCACCTCAGGGCAGCTCCTCTGGAGCAGACAGTGCAGGCAAAACTGTGTGTCATATCTGAGCTGCTCTTCTGAGTACACACACTCAGTGCACCCAGCTTCACTCTCCTCTGGTGTCCTTTGTAACTGAGGTCTCTTTCTCTCCCATCCTGCCACTATCAACCATTATTCTGCCCTGTCTCAGTGAGTCCCTGTGCAGGATTGTCCTTTGCACAGTGAGTGATGGGAATCATGGAGTAATCATGGTTAGAAATTTATTCATTGGGCATCTGATACTTCAGTGAGACAGAACCCTGACAGCCTTAAAATTCAATGGTGGATTGGGGTGTGTGTGTTGGGTTGGGGGAGATCTCTCCTGCCTGAGTCAGATGTGAGGCCTCAAATGTCTCTGGAAGGTCCTGTCAGGGGCCCTGCAGAATGTGAGACTCCTTGTGCTGTCCCTGACTGACAGAAGTAGTGGGGGAGGCCCCAGTCACAGGCTGATCACTGGGAGGAAACGCATCTCCACTAGATTCCATGATCACTGTACGGCTCCCCTGGTACTTTCTGTGCTACCTTCCATGGATCTCTGACCCAGCCCAGGCCTCTGGATTCCTCACAGATAGAAAGCTACCAGGTTGGCCGGCAATTCATAGAGGATAGTCCTTGGGTATCATGAAGCTTGAATTCAGTGATGTGGAGGGTCCATGGGGCTTTCAATATTTTGATGCTGTGCACTTCCAGGGCGTTCTACTGAATGAAGAAACAGTGAGTAAATGGGGGTGGGAGGTGGGGTTGGGGAAATCATCACTAGAGTCTACACTGCCTCATCTCACTCAGCACTCTACCCTCACCAGCTCATTGGAATATTAGCCCCTTTCAGAGCCTAAATCCCAGTTTGGGCTCTCCCTCATTCCCACTTTGATGCCCTTCTCTAAGACATGCAAGTCATTTCTCTGTGGAGTATTACTGTAACCTTACTCGAATTTCAATGCCCTGCATGAGGGCTTGCTAAGAGCTGCCCAAAATTAGAAGAGATATGTGGAAAGATATTACAGTGGGTAGGTTTTCTGCCTTGCATGTGACCTAGTTTCAATACTTGTTATCCCATAGGGTTAGCCACACCTCCACCAGAAAGCCTTGCCAGGAGTGATTGCAGAGTAAAGTACCCAGAGTAATCCCTGGGAACTGCTACATGTGGTCCAAATACAAAACAAAACCAAAAAAAAGTGGGGGGGAGAAAAGGAAATGTGTGATAAAGTGTGTGAGCTCTAGGAGCAAAGTGTATTAAAGTGGAGGTTGGTGGAGGCGACTCATCTCATCTATCCCTTCTCGACTCATTTCCATCTGGTCAGCTCAGAAAGAAATATTTCAGGGAAAGAGGGACTGAAAAACATGGAATATGTCCAAATAGAAAAGAGTGTATGTTAATGTACTGGAAAGTTAGAGAGCTTTCTGGAACATGAAGGAAAAACCTCACAATCTGAGGCTGAGGTGGAACTTGTGAGACTCTCTCAGGAATGCATTTCAGCACAGACTTGTTAACTACAGCCCCAAAGATTTTCTCCTGTTAACATACAATATTTCCAGTGGGTAGTGATGGCATCTCTAAAACCAATAATACCAGGACATCAAAGCTAAATGGAAGATTCCATGTCTTCAATTTTATCCAAAGATGTGAAATTGGAAGAGTCTATAATTCCTGAGAGGGTCTGGGTGGCTGAGGTCTGACAGAGCCTGTCCCTGGGCAGAGAAAGCAAGAAGCCATGTCCTGACTCTCAGGAGGTCTGAGGACTCGCCCTTCTGTGCTCATACTGGGGGCTTTCTGGGGCCCGGGAAAAGCATGTTCTCTGTGGGCAAAGTTCTGCTTCCCCACAGGGACCCACACACCTGACTTCCCTGCAGCTGGGCTGTTTCCCACACACACCCTCCCCAGTCTGCCTGCCCAGCCTGACCAGCCCCCTCTCATTTGCAAGTCCTCAGAGCTCATGCCTGGACACTCAAATATAGTCTGTGTCACCCCGCAGGGTCAGTCTCTGTCTCACACAGAGTGGACATGAGGGCCCCTGTGCAGCTCCTCAGCGTCCTGCTGCTCTGGCTCCTGAGTAAGGAGGGAAATGAGGGTTTACTGGACCTAGAGCTACCTGTGCTTTAGGGAAAATAATTTAAAGTACAACGAATGATGGTGATAATGTGTGTTTCTATTTTCAAGCCCAGGTTCCTGGTGTGATATCCAGATGAGCCAGCCTCCATTCCTCTCTGCATCTCTGGGAAAGAAAGTCACCATCATCTGCAAGGCCAGTCAGAGCATTTACAGTAGTTTAAACTAGTATCAGCAGAAACCAGGGAAACCTCCCATGCTTCTCATCAATGCTGCAACCAATTTAGGACCAGATGTCCCTTCCTGGTTCAGTGGCAGGGGATCTGGGACAGATTACACTCTCACCATCAGCAGCTTTAAGCCTGAAGATGCTGCCACTTATTACTGTCACCAAAGTTGGAGTACCCCTCCCACAGTGATATATGCTAGAACATAAAGCCCCAGAGATCAGCTGTGTGAGGCTGGGCTGCCCCAGCTGCTCCTCCTGGTGCCTTTCCTGCTGAGAGTGTTAGATGCAGCCACATGGTGATCCCACAGGAAAGTTGTGGGTGATGTCACAAAAAGGTTCCTGACACCCCAATTCTCTTCCCTTATCCTCATTCCAGGAACACAGGCATGTTCATTCTGCAGATGTAATCCTTAATTAGCAATAGAGTTTATTAAAGATGAGAAATCTGGTTCTAATATCAGTTAGGGTTGATGCAACGAAAATAAGGTCTCCAGAGAAATTTCAAAAAGGATTAATATTAGCATTTATCTATGTACAAAATTATTTTCTTTAGGATATTTAGCAATTCACAGGTCGGAGATATCCTGCAGAGGGAAAGGCAGGTGTCTAGCACGTGGCTGGGTTCCATAGTACCCTGGCCTGTCATGAGTAACCACTGAGCACAGAGCCAGGAAAATGAGGGGTTTGAAACAAAAACACAAGGAAAGAAGGAAGGAAAGAAGGAAGGAAAGAAAGAAAGAAAGAAAGAAAGAAAGAAAGAAAGAAAGAAAGAAAGAAAGAAAGAAAGAAAGAAAGAAAGAAAGAAAGAAAGAAAGAAAGAAAGACCCTCCACGATATTGAAGTAAAGGTATCTTCAAAGATGACACGGAACTAAGCAATCTAGTAAAAACAGAGATCAACAAATGGGACTACATTAAACTAAAAAGCTTCTGCATCGCAAAAGATACAGTGACCAGAATACAAAGACTATCTACAGAATGGGAAAGGATATTCACACAATACCCATCATATAAGGGGTTGATATCAATGGTATATAAAGCACTGGTAAAACTCTACAAGAAGAAAACATCCAACCCCATCAAAAAATGGGGCGAAGAAATGAACAGAAAATTTCCAAGGAAGAGATACAAATGGCCAAAAGGCACATGAAAAAGTGCTCTACATCACTAATCATCAGAGAGATGCAGATCAAAACAACCATGAGATACCACCTCACACCACAGAGACTAGCACACATCCAAAAGCACAAAAGCAACCACTGTTGGAGAGGATGTAGGGAGAAAGGGACCCTTCTACAGTGCTGGTGGGAATGCCGACTGGTTTAGTCCTTTTGGAAAACAATATGGAGGACTCTCAAAAAATTAGAAATTGAGCTCCCATTTGACCCAGCATTACCACTGCTGGGAATATATCCCAGAGAAGCAAAAAAGTATAGTCTAAATGACATCTGAACATATATATTCATCGCAGCCCTGTTTACAATAGCCAGAATCTGGAAAAAACCCGAGTGTCCTAGAACAGATGACTGGTTGAAGAAACTTTGGTACATGTATACAATGGAATATTATGCAGCTGTTAGAAAAAAGGAGGCCATAAATTTTGCATATAAGTGGATCGGCATGGAAAGTATCATGCTAAGTAAAATGAGCCAGAAAGAGAGAGACAGACATAGAAAGATTGCACTCATCTGTGGAATATAGAATAACAGAGTAGGAGAGTAACACCCAAGACTAGTAGAAATAAGTAACAGGAGGCTGACTCCATGGCTTGGAGACTGGTCTCACATTCTGGGGAGAGGGCAACTCAGAGAAGGGTTCACCAAGTATAATGTGGTCAGAGGCCATGCAGGGGAAGGGTGATGCGGGCTGAATGTGGGCTAGAGACTGAACACAGTGGCCACTCAACACCTTTATTGTGAACCACAGCACCTAATTAGAGAGAGAGAACAAAAGGGAATACCCTGCCACAGTGGCAGGGTGGGGTGGGGGGAGATGGGATTGGGGAGGGTAGGAGGGATGCTGGGTTTACTAGTGGTGGAGAATGGGCACTGGTGAAGGTATGGGTTCTCGAACTTTGTATGAGGGAAACAAGAGCACAAAGATGAATAAATCTGTAACTGTACCCTCACGACGATTCACTAATTAAAAATAAATAAAGGAAAAAGGAAAAAGGAAAGAAAGAAAGAAAGAAAGAAAGAAAGAAAGAAAGAAAGAAAGAAAGAAAGAAAGAAAGAAAGAAAGAAAGAAAGAAAGAAAGAAAGAAAGAAAGAAAGAAAGAAAGAAAGAAAGAAAGAAAGAAAGAAAGAAAGAAAGAAAGAAAGAAAGAGAAAGAGAGGGAGAGAAAGAGAGGGAGAGAGGGAGAGAAGAAGGAAGGGAGGAAGGAAGGAAGAATGGAAGGAATGAAGGAAGGAAGGAAGGAAGGAAGGAAGGAAGGAAGGAAGGAAGGAAGGAAGGAAGGAAGGAAGGAAGGAAGGAAGGAAGGAAGGAAGGAAGGAAGAAAGGAAGGAAGGAAGTGGAGGAATGGGATGGCAGTGAATAGAAGAGAAGGGGAGGGGAAAAGAATGGAAAGAAACAGAGGGGAAGGCAAGGGGGAGGGGATAAAAGGGAAAGGAAAGAAAGAGAAGAGAAGGGAAGGGAGAAAGTAAACAAGGAAAAATAAGTCATACAATGCCCCCAGGTGTCTCCCCTGAGTCCTGCAAACCAAAAATAAAACTTCCAGACACAGAGTCCTTCCTTTCCCAGGGTCCAAACCAAAGGCACAAGGCTCCAGTCACAGAGCTTGGGGGGAACTTTTTGGATTTTCTTCACTATTTGGGGGTGGGGAATGACAATCAGGGCTGCAGGACTGCAGGGCACCAGGCAGCCTAGCAGGGCCCCTCCCCAAACCAGCCCCACAGACAAACAGGCCTAAGCAGAGGCACAAGCCAAGGAGACAGAAATGAATTTTGGGGGTTTCCTAACAAAATAGGGAGTCACTTGTTGGGACAAAAGTGTTCATGTACTGATTAAGCTATTTGTTATAGTCTGTTGCTGTCTTATAGAGTTAAAGAAAACATCATCCACACACTGTGGAACCAAGGAAGGGTTGAAAGTTTGTAAGATTTAGACCCTAGAATTTTAAGTTCAATAATCTGTGCTGGTTAAGGAACCCCCTGAGAGACTCTGGGTTGAATCCCTAACAGATTATGGAAGTCATGACCTAGGGTCAGCTATGGCAAAAAGCACCCCCTGCACTGACCTCCAGAGAGACAATTTGCTCCAGTGTGATGTATGGCTGTGACTGAATTTAAGCCTTACTGATGCATGTATAATCCTCCTGTTTCTTTAAATATAGTCAAATGTAGTTCAACTTGTATGATCTTAATTAACACTTTGGGATGTAGTTTGAGAGTATAAATGCAGCATCAATAAAAAGGGGGATTTTTTTTGTTCTGTGTCAAATTCCTTGAACATATGTGTCACCATGAATTCAATTCTTTAGGCTCCAGGGAAAGGCAACTCCAAATTCTTGATTATAACAATGTGAAACTATTAACCTGATTACAACAGAAACAGAGAAATTTGATGCTCCAGTGTCCATTCTGGGCTGGAGCTATAGTGCAGTGGGTAGAGTGTTCATCTTTCATGCGGCCAACCCGGGTTCAATTCTTCTGCCTCTCTTGGAGAGTCTGGCAAGCTACTAAGAGTATGTTGCCCACATGGCAGAGCCTGGCAAGTAACCTGTGGCATATTCAATATGCCAAAATCAGTAACAACAAGTCTCACAATGAAGATGTTACTGGTGCCCTCTCGAGCAAATCAATGAGCAACTTGATGACAGTGACAGTGAGATGTCCATTCTAAAAGTTGAGGCTTGGATCCAGAGTCATATCACAGCAGGTAGGACATTTTACTTACACATAGTTGACCTGGATTGAGTTCTGGCATCCCATATAGTCCCTTGAACACCACTAGGAGTGATTCCAAAGTGCATACCAGGAGTCAGCCCTGAGCATCATCAGTTGTGTTCCCCCCTCGCAAAAAAAAAAAAAAATGAAGTTGAGACTGCACATCAGAATCAGGAAATTCTCAAATGGGAGATATGGAACACAGATTTTTCTGACAATTGCTTGGCTGAGGTTGACCTAGATGCATGTTTACATGGCTAGAGCACCTGATAAATCAGAAATATACTAATTGTGAGAGACACAGTGAGGGGGCCAGAGTGATACTGCAATGGTTAAAGTCATTGCCTTGCATGCAGTATCTCAATGGTCCCCCAAGTATTGGTAGGAGTAGTTCCAGAGTGAAGAGCCAAGAGTAACCCTTGAGCACTGCTGGTGTGATCCCCAAGCAAGCAAACAAAACCATAAAATAGAATAAAAGAAACATTGACACACATCTGTGTCACCCACAGTTAGACTGAGAAGTGTTCCATCTTAACCACTACCATCCAGGCTAAGTCAACGTTTCCACTATTTTTCATAGACTAGAAGATGCATTCGTCACTTTGCTCAAGAGAAGTGACTCCTTCCTTCAGTTCTTTTCACACCGATGCACCCACCCGTTTATTTGCATGCTGTCCCCAGGGAGGGTCTATATTGGGCAATGTCACATAAGAGTCAGCTCTATCTGGCTTTCAGCTATCAGGTCTTCTCAGATCAACTCTCAAAATGAGGTTCCCTGCTCAGTTTCTGGGTCTGCTGGTGTTCTGCATCCCAGGTAAGGGGAGCAGGGAGAAGAGAAAGAATGGGTTCAGGAGGGGGGTTTGTGGGACCCACTGGTCTCCTTGTGTGTTCTGTCTGTGTGTCAGCCTGTGTGAGAGAGAAACATCAGGAAAGTGGGGATGGCCCAGGGAAGGTGTAGAGGCCTGTTTCCCCATCCCTAAGTTCTCTTTACTGTGGTGACATCCTTCTGGTGTAGGAGTATAAATCATTCAAGTAATGACTTTCCAGTAACAATATTTTACAAAAATTAAATTACAGAATGGAAGCAATACAATTTAGTTGATGTTTGGATATAACCTGACACTTTTAAAAATCAATTTTCCAGGATGCAGAAGTGATGCTGTGCTGACCCAGAGTCCACTCTCGCTGTCCATCATCAAGGGAGAGCCAACCTCCATCTCCTGCACTTCTAGCCAGAGCCTCATATATAATGAAAACACCTATCTGAACTGGCACCATCAGAAACCAGGCCAATCTCCAAGGCTCCTGTTCTATAAAGTTTCTAACCGAAAGCCTGGGGTCCCAGACAGGTTCAGTGCCAGTGGGTCAGACACAAAATTCACTCTTCAGATTAACAGGGTGGAGCCTGAGAATGTGGGCGTTTACTACTGCATGCAAGATTTATGGTTACCTCCCACACTGATACAGCCCCGAAGATAAACCTCCCTGCCTGGCCTGCCCCAGATGGCCACACTTGTTCTTTGCTGGGGAGCAGACAGCAGAGCCTCTGAGTCAGTGAGAGGAAGGCATTGGGGATCTCAGGGGAGGAGGCTGCAGCTGTGGGTCTGGACAGGAGAGCCCCTGCTGTACTGCAGACACCCTACATTAGGGCCTGGTCAGAGCCACAGGCCTGGCCTGGCAGACCAGCAGGTATGCAGGGGGTTGTGCATTGTAAATGACCACTTGTTGTGAACTGACAGCTGATGGGCAACCCCACTTCACCCTCCCAGTTTTTCCCACATTTCTAAGGGATATGTTACTACCTAATTATTGATACAGCTTTTTCAAGATTTTAAGGCATAATGGAATTTTCTTTGAAATGTACATTTTCAGAGAGAGTACAACAGGTGACCTGCTTGCTTTGTATGTAATCAATACATTTTAAATCCCAGGAAGCCCATTTTTTCCTTCCAGGAGTTATCCCTCAGCCTGGAATAAGTCCTGAGCACTGCCAGGAATGACCTCAAACTAACAAATTTTAAAAAACTCACAATCAAAATTACTAACAAACCAAGAAAATACTTCACATCTCCCCCATCCCAGGTCACCCTGCCCAGACCCTCTCACCTCCTCCACCTGCACCTCCAAGGCTTCCTCTCTGCATCCCTGATGGAGACTCCAGTGTGTCAGCTCTGACTACCTGTCCTGACCTCACAGGATCCATTTCATTCTTCTCACACATGGGTCCTGGTACCTTCAAAGTTGGGCCCCAGTTTTTCTCATTCTTGCCCACATTTACCCCTAGTTCTCACTCATTTCCTTGGATTCCTGTGCAGGACCCTCTTGGTGAGTGGAGTCCTGGGAAACAGAATGTAGAGTAGGAGTTTCTCTGACACTTGCTCACTGGGCAGACACAGTTCTCCAAAGTCAAATCCTTGTAGTAGGAGGGACAATGGGGCAGGCAGGGAACCTTCCTCGCTGGTATCCCATGGGAAGTTGGCAATGGGTTGAGGGGGATTTTGTCCTCAGGCTGAGCCCCCTGTGCTGCTCCTGAATATTCAACTTGTGGACACTGTCCCCAGGCTCATCTCTGGAGAGACCCATGTCCTCTAGATTCTGCCCAATACCTGCTGAGTCCCAGAGTCCCAGAACCTTCATGTCATTCTGGGCTTTGAGCTATCCAGCTTCCCGCTGGCTCACAGAAGCCCTGTGTGGGGACCTTCCCTTCATGATGCTGATGGGCCAGAATGACGGGAGCACACTGATTTATAACATTCATACAAATGTGTAAAATATATACCCACACATTATAAGAACTATTATTTTCACATCTAGTTATATAGAAATCAACGGCATAATTCCCTTCCTACTTCCAGAAATATATCCAATTAATGTTCGGTAAATGTCCAGGAACAAATTCATTCATCCCCAAAGGCAAAGGAAACACTCCTGGCCCTGTTGGCACAGGCAGAAATCTTACTGCAAAGACTAGAGCATGGGACAATGTTTACATTTGCTTCATTTTACTTTCTATTCATTTCTGTAATGCAGTGAAAAAAAATTGCTGATCCCAAGATAGCCTAAGGATTCTTTTCATGGCTCCAGATAGAGGGACTTTGTCCATGTACAGGAAGAAACATTTATCAGGGCAGTTTACAACTCCCACCTTGTGATTGTTCCATTTGGTGTCTTTCAGTAATCTTCTAACTACAGGAACCCCAGGAATGAGGAGATGATCGTGATCTGGGGCAGGGGGTGATCTGGTGCATAAGACTCGCATGTGCAACATGACCAAGACAGAACCACCCACACAGGCAGTAGACTCTTAGTTATATGACAAACTTTATTAGGAAAGGCAGTGATGAAACAAATGTTGAGGGAGTATGCCTCCATGCACCAATGGGTGAATGAACATGGGGCAAACCCTGTGATTAACATTTGACTGCCCGGTTGTCTTTATGTTGCTTATTGCTTCCTAAAACACATAGTTATCTGGGGAATAGTCTACAGCAGGGCTGTATAGTGTATAGCATAAGAAATTGCTGCAGTGAGGATGTGTCTTCATAGTCTTAATTTATACTAAACTCAAATGTAAAACTACTGAGTTGCACTAGCTGCATTTCAAGTCTCTCCACTATAATTATTTGTAGAGTCAGTCACACATTGGAAAAGCATGATCACAATCTCATGATCAAAATCATTCAGCAGTAGTGATGTAGAATACCATGTATGTGACACTGGGGTTGAATTCTAACACACCGAGAATGCATTATGGAGTCATTATTGGTGGATTTGTTCCCCTAGGTGTCTCATGGGGACATAGGGACAAACCTCACAGGTCTTGGTCTAGAGTTTATGCCTCTGAGTCCTTCTCACTTATGCATCCATTCTGGTTCTCAGAGCTGGTCTGTGTTATCCTGGAAGGAGGAATGAGACTGAATTAACCACTCAAGAGAGGAGCTAGGAGCCCTCTGCTTTTTGCCATCCCACCCCTTCCCCCTCTTGAGTGCCATTATCCTTACAGGCTCCTCCTCATCTCTGGGACACTCCTTTCTTTTTAAAATAACATCTGTGGCATATCATGGGATGCACAGTCCCTAATACTTTCCCATTTTGACTGACATGTCTTTGAAAGTCCTAGTCCTGAGCCATTTCTCCTCATCTAGTTGACAGTTTATTAGTAGTATGAACCGCTTTGTTTTTTTCCCACACACTCTTGTGTGAAAATGTCCCTTTATCACAAATCTCAAGGTCAGGATTGTTCCCTGGGCAAAACATGTTAGATCCAGAGTATATAATCAGGCACACAGAATGCACCCAAAAGGCAGCACTTGGAAAAGGCTACAGTAAAACAGTTTAGTATCTTGAAGGGGGAGAGAGAAAGTCAGGCAAAACATAACAAGAAAATTCCGAGACTCTGCACTGTAAGGTGCCTGCTGATTGTCTCTGTGAGACACCCCAGCCTCTGCTCCTCATGCTCCCATTGAATGTGGCCGTGATCACTAACTATCCTTAATGTCCCTGCCAACTTAAACACTGACTCACCTATTGGGGCCCAGTTTAGAGGGGGCGACATTAGATTGAATAAATGGCTTCCTTTGAGCTCAATCGGCAGCCTGACAACCCTACAGCATGGACATACCTTGAATGTGCGTTTGTTGGTCTCATTGTGTGTCTGTTTCATTCTCTGTGACCGACCCCTGATGAATGGAGGTTGAAGGTGCCAAACCAGTTATCTTCAGCGAGGCCCATTTCCATGTGGTCTGGTTTGGTGACGGGCTTTACAGTCAGTTCCAAAGACTTGGAGAAAGTTTCTAATTCCCCAGGATGACAGAAATCACCTGCACCTGAAACCTATTAAGTCTCTGTATCACACATTAGCCACTAGATGGCAGACTGACCCCAAAAGTGACAAGAGAGTCCTGGATTTTAGTAACACAGAGAGTCACAGGCCTGTGGTCAGCAGGCACAGGGGCTCTGTGGTGTGCTGAGAAAGTATGAAGCCTTTAGTGTCTGAGTTGGAATAAGATTTTCACCGTTTTCTGGTGTGGGGATAGAAGTCCTTTTGTCTTTGTTGGTGGGAAATGCACACTGAAGGACGGCTGTTGGAACATTGCATGACTGAAGCCCAATCATGAACACCTTTGTAACTGTGTATCTCAGTGTGATTCAATAGAAACAAATAACTAAACAAATATATAAAATAATACGTTATAGAAGTCCTGATATGCCTTTTTACTATGACTGTTTTGATCCCATGTTTACTGTTCATAGTTGGAGATAGATCTGTCGAATCACTTCTGGTAAAATGAGGCAGGTTACATGAGGGGATTAGATGAGAATATAGGGACACCAAGGAACCCCCCTCTGTAACATCAGACACCACCCAGGAAAGGCCTGCTGGACAGAGGAGAGAGGGATTCCTGTTGACAGGAGGAGAGTCTCACTGAAAGTGACCCTGAGGATCATTGACTCTCCAACTTCTCTCTCCAGCCCCCGGGGTGTGAGAATCCCGTGTGTGGGATGTGAGCCCCCAACCTATGTTCCTGTGGGGGAGTCTGAGCTGAGGCTTTACACCCTGGCGTCCTCTAAGCGGGGTCTGCCTCAGGGGCACATCATGGAAGTGTGTGTGGGGGAGCCGGGAGAGGGGTGGGGGGCTTCCTTAGTCTCTTCATCCTCATCCCATGATACTCTGAATGCTGAGGGAAAGAGCCTCAGATTCATCCTTGGTTCATTGGCTAAAAGTCCTGCCTGGCCTTTGAGATGAAGCTATTGGCTGTTTGGCTTCTCTGATTAGAAAATGCATCAAAATGTGTGAACTAATTCCCAGGTATCAAGGTAGGAATGATCCTGTTTTCTTTCCCACTAAGATGTCAGTAGGGACACCGTGTGCCCCTCCTCCAGCCTCCCTGACTGCTTCCCAGGAGAGGGTCCCTGTCACCTTCAGTGTCACACAGAGTGTGAGGAGCATCTCACCCCAAAAAAAAGCCCAAGCCAGTGAGGAGAGAAGGTAGAGGGCTTGCGGTATATGCCTCAATCCACTGAGGTGATCTCCAGCACCACAGATTCCCTGAGTGTCTGTGGAGCATTCTAAGTACCACCAGGCTGACTTTGGTAGACAAAGGCAAGGGGGCGGGTACCATGGTTGTCCTCAGCATCAAAAGTGCCCAGAAACCACAAATCCTCATCTCTTACATTGAACTGATTGGCTCAAGTGGCCAAGAATTACCTAAAGGGACCAATACACTCCCAGCACTAAGCAGCAGCTATTGCACCATATCTATGTACACAAAAATTAAATAATCACTGTATCACTGTATCACTGTCATCCCATTGCTCATTAATTTGCTCGAGAGAGCACTAGTAACATCTGCATTATGAGACTTGTTGTTACTGTTTTTTGGCATATCAAATATGCTACCAGTAGTTTACAGGGCTCTCCCATGCGGGCAAGATACTCTCAGTAGCTTTCTGGGCTCTCCAAGAGTTGTGGACGAATCGAACCTGGGTCAGCTGCATGCAAGGCAAACACCCTACCTGCTGTGTGATTGCTCCAGCCCTATCAAATAATAATACAAAAAATCAGAATCTGATCCCTGGCTTTTGTTTGCTTACTTTCCATCCTGGTGCTCTACTGGAGTTCAGACAGTGACTGCAAGGCTTCTGTGAATAGCCTTGGAGTCCAGCAACATGACAGGGGACAGCTCTGAAACCTCACTCTCTCTCCTCCTCTCCGTCCTTCCCTCTCCTCCACACAAGCCCCACAGCATCTCCCTTTCCTCCTTGATGGGGCCTGAGGTGTGTGGATTCTCTGATCTGCTGTTCTGAACTCACAGAACCAGGTCATCCTGCTTCACACAGGCTGCAGTGCTGCAGGGTTGGGGCCCAAATTTCTCCTAACTCCTGCCCATTGCTAACCTGAGGGTTGTGATGTGTCACCATGAATCCCTGTGCAGGGTCCTTGTTGGTAAGTTTGTTGCACTGAGTAGTAACTAAGTAGGGATTGGTTCAAGTTCCATCAGGAAGGCAGATGAGGCCCACTGAGCAATGGTGGCACGGAGGGGAGATCTCTCCTGATCAGGTGAGAGGCAGCAAGTGGCCCTGGAGGGTCCTGTCCTGGGCCCTGCAGAAGGGGAGCCCTGGGAGCTGCTCCTGTCTGACAGAAGAACTCGGGGAGGCCCCAGTCACAGGCTGATCACTGGAAAGGAAACCGTCTCCTCTAGACTCCATGGTCACTGCAGGGCTCCCCTGGGACCTGCTGCTTCCTGGGAAACATTCCAGACCCTCCCCAGGATACTCAGTACTTCTGCTTGTGTATGTCCTGCTGGGTATTGTTCATGGGGGTCTTGTTTATTCTGTTGGGTGCTGAATTCAGTGATGAGAGACCATAGGACTGTGCAGGGAGGGCTGGGTTTGCAGTTCCAGGGAAAGCCTCTAGAATGAAAGAACAGCGATGGTGATGGGGTGGGATGTCCCTGTTAGAAACCCGGATGCTGACTCCCCCAGCATGGATCTCTGCCCCAGCCCAGAACTCCTTGTGTGAGTTCTATCTTCACTGCACACAGACTGCCTCACCCCAGTTGGCACCCTGGGTCCCATAGAGGTGTTTGTCTACTGTCTGTGAATCCCATATGCTGTGAGAAGGTGTCATTTGCTGTTCCTCAATCTTCTCAAGAAACTGTGTCTTTCATCTGGTGTCTGAGAGCTGTTGTCTCCTTGGAGTGACATGAGGTTTTTGAGCACGGGATGCTCCTGTGATGAGAGAAAAGATAATCAATGAGGAGTTGGTCAGTTTGGACTCTCTCAGTCACCAGATCTGAACACATTCTCAACTGGCCTGCTCAGAAGAAAGGGAGGAAAGTTCGAGGAAGTAAAGGAATTTTCAGTTCTGTGTCAAGAAATAGGGAATAAGTTTTTTAAAACGTGGAAGGAAATTTTTTATTATTATGTTGATATGGAGCTTGAGTCTGGCACCTTAGACCACTCAGCCAGGTAGGGCATTTGCCTTGCACGGTGCCGACCTGGGTTCGATTCCTTAGCCCTTCTCAAAGAGTCCAGCAGGCTACCGGAAAGTATCCTTCCTATACTGCAGAGCCTGGCAAGCTACCCGTGGCATATTCATAAGCCAAAAAACAGTAGCAGCAAGTCTCACAATGGAGACGTTACTGGTCACTGCTTAAGCAAATTGATAAGCAACAGGATGACAGTGACAGTGATACAGCGATGTTGATGTGAAAGTTACGGATAGTTTCTCAGGTGAAGGATGAAGAGATGAGCAGAAAAATGGCTTGGACTGGGGCTGGAGCAATAGCACAGCAGTTAAGGTTAGGCATTTGCCTTGCACGAGGCTGATTCGGATTCGATTCCCAGCATCCCATATGATCGCCTGAGCACCGCCAGGGCTAATTCCTGAGTGCAGAGCCAGGAGTGACCCCTATGCATCGCTAAGTGTGACCAAAAAGCAAAAAAAAAAAAAGAAAAAAGAAAAATGTCTTGGACTGTCAGATATTCTTTATCTTAGCACTAATTTATTTTTCAATGCCCCAAATGTTTGTACAATCCTTTTCACTCATTGAATTCCTGTCTGCTAATAATAACAATTTCTCTCACAAAAATAATAAAGCACTTGGAGTGGGAGACTGACCCACCAGGAGGCATGTGCTGGGGTCCACATGTGAGCCTGGGACCCACATGGCCCAGAGTACCTGCTGATAAAAGTCTGACAGTTCCCGCTACTGCAGCACCACAATGGCCTTGTGTCCACAGGCCCCAGCATTGAACTGCCCATCCCGGATGGCTGCCTAATATTCAAAGTGACCATCAGGTTCTCTGAGCACTGAGAGTCCCACTGCGCACACTGTCACTATCACTTTGTGCGTGTGTGCGGTCTCCTTCCCTGAATGGAACTGCACACACACACACACACACACACACACACACACACACAAAGAAGAAGAAGAAAGAAAATTAAAAACAAAAAGTTTTAAGCTTTTCCAAAATACAGTAAAATATATTGGTATTCCGGATCAAAAGGAAAATCTCTTTGTCTCAAGTATATCCACAGCTGTGAAATAAAGAAGTTTGTACAAGTACTTGAGAGGGTCAGTGTGTTTGACAGTATGTGGTTTGACAGAGCCTGTCTCTGGGGCAGAGAGAGCAAGAAGCCCTTTCCTGACTCTCAGGAGACCAGGGACCCGCCCTTCAGTGCTCACACTGAGGCCTCCCTGGGGCCTGGGGAGGAGCATGTTCTCTGTGGGCAAAATTCTGCTTCCCAACAGGGACTCACACCCCTGACTTCCCTGCAGCTGGGCTGGTCCCCACACACACCCTCCCCCCTCTGCCTGCCCAGCCTGCCCAGCCCCTCTCATTTGCAAGTCCTCAGAGCTCATGTCTGGGCACTCAATAATAGTCTGTGTCCCCCTGCAGGGTCAGTGTCTGTCACACCCAGAGTGGACATGAGGGCCCCTGTGCAGCTCCTCAGCTTCCTGCTGCTCTGGCTCCCGGGTAAGAAGGGAAATGAGGGTTTCCATGAATTTGGACTGCCTGGCTCTTCAGGGAAATTAGCTAACTTATGATTAATGATAATGATGTCCATTTATATTTTTTTAATCTCAGGTGCCAGGTGTGATATCCAGTTGACTCAGCGTCCATCTGTGTCTGAATCTCTGGGAGAGAAAGTCACCATCACCTGCAAGGCCAGTCAGAGCGTTAACAAAAATTATTTACACTGGTATCAGCAGAAACCGGGGAAAGCTCCCAGGCTCCTGATCTATAGGGCAACCAATTTAGGACTTGATATCCCTTCCCGGTTCAGTGGCAGTGGATCTGGGACAGATTACACTCTCACCATCAGCAGCCTGGAGCCTGAAGATGCTGCCACTTACTATTGTCAGCAGTATGATAGTTCCCCTCCCACAGTGATACACGCCAGAACAAAAACCCCCAGAGATCAGCTGTGTGAGGCTGGGCTGCCCCAGCAGCTCCTCCTGGTGCCTCCTCTGCTGAGGGTGTGTCAGATGCAGCCAGGCTGTGATGTGAGAGAAAGCTCTGGTACAAGTAGAAGGAACATTTTTGTCTCCGTTATTCCCCCCTCTCATGCCAGCAGCACTAGCATGACAATTGATCTGCTGATTTTATTTATTGAAATTATTTTCCCTCAAAAATTTTGGCAACATTTCAGAGTTATGCAGGAACAATCACTTTAGATGGTCTAGAAACCATTTTTTAAAGATATTTTAAAATCATAATGAAAATTTTCCCACATCCAAGTGCTATGGCTTCTTACTGGATCATTTGCACATGGCCAATAAGAACCTGCTGGTGTGGACTGAGGGAGAAACTGCATCTTGCCAGCTGTCAGCACCTGCATGGCTTTGGGAGGGAGAGAGATGTGTTCCTTTGATTGGGACATTTGAGACTAAACTGCCACTGGGGGGAAAAAAGTCAACTTTAATGCAGGAACAATGTTGTTTGATACCTAATGCCCTTGAATGTGAAATGTAGTTTATATCCCATTACATATGATGAAGATTGGAGGAAATACAGGCAAGCAAGAGATCATATAAAAGAATAAAATTTCAACATTGTGTACTAAGCTTGATTGTAACAATATGAAATGTATGTAAACCTGATACCAACAGACAGCAAAGAATTGTTGACTCCCATGACTGTCTTAAAATTTGAGATTTTGAATATCTGAGCAAGGAATTATTTCATACTGGCCATGTGGGAGATAGATGTGCAACATGCTCAGAAGTTTCCTAAGAATGATGTGGACACATTTTCATGGGAATAAAGTATCTGATGCACCAGAAGTCTATTACTAGTAAAAGATAAAGGTATAAAAGCCCAGTTAAGAGAGAGACAGAGAGAGGCAGAGAGAGAGAGAGAGAGAGAGAGAGAGAGAGAAAGAAAGAGAGAAGTGCCTTACATAGAGACAGGCAGGGGGTGGGGGTTGGGTGATGAGGGGAGGGAACTTGGGGACACTGGTGCTGGGAAATGTACACTGGTGAAGGGCTGGGGGATGGAATATTGCATGATTGAAATCTAAACATGAACATCTTTGTACAGGTCTATCTCACAGTGATTCAATAAAAAAGTAAAAATAAATAAATGAACTAAATAAAGCCCAGATATTCCACATGAAGACTGAAAACATTCCCTCTTTAAGCCTCTACGTTACAAGCAACCCCCAAAGCTATTGGCTGTTTTATATATGCAAAAGAAAAGGCAAAGTCACTTTGCTCAAATGAGAGGCGCCCCTCCTTTAGCATGTTTTGACACCCATGCACCCACCCCTGTATTTGCATTTTGTCCCAGGGGAGGATCTATATCTGAATCTGGTTAACTCTGACTTGCTTTCACTCACCAGGACTCCTTGGTTAACTTCTCAAAATGAGTTTCTCTGCTCAGGTCCTGGGCTGCCGACACTCTACATCCCAGATAAGGACACAGAGGATGTGAGAGATGGAAACAGTCCAGGAGAGGCGTGTAAGGGATCCTTGCGGGTCTGTCTGTGTGTTGATGGGTAAGTGATGTGAAAGTCAGAAAAATTCTGCAAAGAACAAGGGTCTGTGATCTGGAGAGACATGAGGAGAAAGTAGAGATGGCACAGTGGATCAGAGGCTACTTTCTCATTTCTAAACTCTCTTCTTCATTATCATGATAAAGGTTTGATTATACATATAAAGCATTCAAGAAATGGAAGTTAGGAAGAGAATACTTTGAAAAAAAAATCAGGAAACAATGAAGTTGATCATTTGTGACTGGAATCTTGCACTGTTTTCAATTCCTTTTTTATTAGGATCCAGAGGTGATGTTGTGCTGACCCAGTCTCCACAGTCCCTGTCCATCGTCCCTGGAGAAACGGCCCATATCTCCTGCAATCTAGCCAGAGCCTTGTACATAGTCATGGAATTGCCGACCAGGGCTTGTGCTATGAGAAGCCAGGAAAACCTCCAAAATGTCTGATCCAAGAGTTCCTGATACTCAGGTGCACAGACAGGTTCAGTGGCAGTGGGTTAGGGACAGATTTCACTCTTCAGATTAGCAGGACAGAGCCTAAGGACACTGGAGTTTTTGACTACATGCAAGTGATGCAGCCCAGAACACCAGACTCCCTGCATGGCTGGGGCCAGATGCACACACGTGTTCTTTGCTAGTGAGCAGACAGCAGAGTCTCTGAGTCAGTGAGAGGAAGGCATTGGGGCTTTCCGGGGAGGAGGCTGCAGCTGTTGGTTTGGACTTGAAAGCCCCTGCTGTACTGCAGACATCCCCAATTAGGGCATGGTCAGTGGCACAGGCCTGGTGTGGAAGAGCATCAGGTACACAGAGGTCTGTGTGCAGCATATGACCCATTGTAGTGAACCAACAGCTGATGGGTAGGCATCCTCCCTGCCTTGCCTACATTTTTAAGGAAAAAGTGACTCCCTAAGTATCAGGTGAATGTAACATTTTTTCCAAGAAGATCCTAAACCATAGCAAAACTACTGTGCTATGTATATTTGCATAGTGAACTTCTTCACATGCATTTGAAGAGAGCAAAATTTTGCCTGGCATGTGGTTGACCTGTCTGGATCCATGCACCCTACTTCGTTCCCCTCCAGGAATGAGCCCAAAGCCATGAATAAGCCTGAGCAGTGCAGGATGTGGGCCCCAGTGTCTTTTAGGTCCTGCCCATTACATGCTGAGTCCCAGGGTTCCAGAACCCCAATGTCATTCTGAGCCCAGAGCTGTGTCCAGCTCTCCACTGGCTCACAGAGGCCCTAGTATGGGGACTTGCCCTTCCTGAGGCTTGGCTGAATATTGGACAGGACAGAGGCTGAGAACATTGCTGGTTTTATACCTTCAGAAAATATTTAAAATATAAAATCGTTCATTATAGTAATTAGCAATTTTAAGAGCCCAGCAAGCTACCGAGAGTATCCCGCCTGCATGGCAGAGCCTGGCAAGCTACCCATGGCATATTCTATATGCCAAAAACAGTAACAGCAAATCTCATGATGGAGACATTATGGTGCCCGATTGAGCAAATTGATGAACAACTGGACAACAGTGCTACAGTGCTATAGAAATCATATAGAAATCAATAGCCTAATCCCCTCTGACTTCCAAAGATACATCCAATGAATGGTTCATAAATGTGCAGGAACAAGTTCTTCATCCTCAAAAGGAAAGGCCCTCTTCATGCACCCACTGAATGTGGATGTGCTCACTGGGGCTTCCAGGTCAACCTAAAGCCTGGACAGTCCTTGTATGTGTATTTGTTGGACTCCTTGGGTGTCCGTCTCATTCTCTGAGACCAACCCCCTAATGAAACAGCTTCAGGTGTCAATTCTATTGGCTTCAGTGTGGTATATTTCTGGTTTGGTGACATACTTTACATTCTGTTCCAAAGACTTTGGGAAAGTCTCTCTGGATCCCCCAGGATCAGCACCCGAAACCTGTAAGTTGTTGTATCAGAAAGTGGGCACTAGATAGCAGACAGATCCCATAAATGACCAAAATACACTGACACTTTGAAAAACAGGCAGCAAAAGCCTTTTTTTTCAGCAGGACAGTGGGTTCCATGAATGTGGTGGAAAAGAATGAAAGCTGTTAGGGAGTGAGTTGTATCCATCTCCCCTTATTCCAGCAGTACAGACACAACAGATAGGCTGATTTAGTATATGGAGATTATTTCTCCTGAATAACGTGGTGACAGTGTCATTTAAAATTCAGAGGTGAGGGGAAAGGCCATTCTATAAAGCTTATTAAAATAAACTAATATTTTCCCATAACAGAGTGTGAAGGCAAGTGTACACCATAATGATCTCACACTGACTACATCTCACAAGTACTTCCGCGTCATGCCAAGGCACCTTCTGATGTGGGCCAGAGGGAGAAACTGCATCTCGATACCTACAGAGTTTGGAGAATATGCTTCAATCTGCTACCTTGGCTGGAAGGATAAGGACCTAAATTGCCATTGAAACAAATACATACTTCAGTCACAGGGAAATGGTATTTTGTATTCTATACCACTTGAAATGAAATTTAGACCCCACGTGGAAAAATGAATGTTTGGGTAAAATTAAAGACAAATGAGGAACCATGGAAGAGAGGAATATTTCAACAACCCGTGCTAAGTCTAATGTTTTGCTATCCCGGGCTCAAAAAGAGAATATACTCAATCACAAAGCCAGTGTTGTATACCTGCTCAGGTCTTGAACATTCCATAGTGAATATGAAAATGAAAGTCACTACCTCAGGAGATTTCTGACATAAATTATATTTCTCCAGAATTGAAAGACAAAATCCAGCATTTGTATTCCAATATTGTGCTGCTCCTGACAGGCTGAATTCGAGGCGGAATCCTGTTTCATCTTGGGTTCCAAGTCCACTGTGGATCTCTTTCCTGATGTCAAATCATGAGTATCACTCACCTACCAGGATGCTTACACATCTTGACATGGGTGAGTCCTGCTTGTCTAGACCACCATGAGGTCTGATTTGGACTGTTGGGAGCTGAATTTTGTGGAGAAAACTATCAGACTGTGAACCAATAGCTGGGTTTGCAATTCCGGGACATGCAATAGAATAAAGGAACAATCGTGAGTTGGGGTGCTGGCATGATGCATTTACAGACACGGATACTAAATCACCTCACATAGCCCTGTTCTTGCACCAGTCTAGAGTCATAATCCTCCTTATGGAAACACACTCTTCACTACATATTTTTTTTAATTGAATCACCATGTGGAAAGTTACAAAGCTTTCAGGCTTAAGTCTCAGTTACATAATGCTTGAACATCCATCCCTTCACCAGTGCACATATTCCACCACCAAGGACCACAGTCCCCACCCCCCTACCCCCCAGCCCTCCAGCCCCCCACCCCACCTGTATAGCAGATAAATT
The DNA here is from genome assembly GCF_027595985.1 of Sorex araneus. Taxonomy (NCBI): domain Eukaryota; kingdom Metazoa; phylum Chordata; class Mammalia; order Eulipotyphla; family Soricidae; genus Sorex; species Sorex araneus. The sequence goes on along the minus strand of NC_073313.1, from coordinate 307,706,665 downwards.
TCACTTTACTTTCTCTTTACTTTGATTACATACAAACAAAAAAACTCACTATTATTGTTTGGAGCCCCCCCCCTACCAGAACCCAGAGTCGGATCTGCTGGAAAGGAAGCATTTGATAATTTGTTTTCCATTGGTGAGAATGAAGAGATATGAGGTCATGTGTCCACAATAGCGGCCGGAGGTTCTGGATTTTTGTATTTTAGTATTTTAGTAACTAAGTCCAGAGGGATTTCTGCCAGAAGCTGCATCATTGCTAGCTCATACCTCTCTGCTACTTTATATTTCACATATGAGTGCAGTCTTTCTATGTCTGTCTCTTTCTTTCTGACTCATTTCACTCAACATGATACTTTTCATGTTGATCCACTTATATGCAAATTTCATGACTTCATGTTTTCTAACAGCTGCATAGTATTCCATTATGTAGATGTACCAAAGTTTCTTTAACCAGTCATCTGTTTCGGGGCACTCTGTTTTTTTCCAGATTGTGGCTATTGTAAACAATGCACAATGAACATAGAAATGCAAATGTCATTTCTACTATACCTTTTTGCATCTCCAGGGTATATTCCCAGGAGTGGTATTGCTGGGTCAAATGGGAGCTCAATTTCTAATTTTTTTGAGAATCGTCCATATAGTTTTCCAAAAGTACTGAATAAGTCGGCATTCCCACCAGCAGTCTTCACTACATATTTACTCAACATCTCATGCTGGTGCCTAAGTACCATAAAAGTTTCCTTCCACTACCTGAATTTCAACACCTGTGAGGATGCTGACATTCACTGTCTTGTGGTGCTGTCCCCAGTCTAAGACACCAAGCCCTTCATCAGGCTTCTGAGAGCTGCTGTGTCTTAGGAAAAATGAGATGTTTGTGACTGAGAGATACGCAGGTGATGGGACAGAAGACATTCAATAAGGAATTAGTCTAGGTAGAGTGTTTCATTCATCCCACCTGGACACATTTTCACCTTGTCAGTTCAGGGGAAGACGAGGGAAAGAAATAAGAAACTTCAGGGATACCAGGGTGTTCCCAGGCTACAACAATACAGAAGCATTAAAGGCAGCATGACTTAGCAGATATGAAGGTAGAATTCCTTACCTCAGGGCCAGGGTGGTGGGATAATGTCTAGAAAAATAAGGATAGAGGGCTTGAAGAAGACACAGTTTGGCTTGTCAGATAGTCTCTAAATTGGCACTAATTTATCAACCATTGTCCCACACTGTTTCTGACTCTTTCCCCTAAGCATTTCTCTCCTTGGTTTTAATGATAATTTGTCGTTCATAGAAGTTTAGGAGTTGGTTTCAGTGATAACTCAACACAGCATGAACTAGGACCCATGGCAGAACCCTGACACCACCTGGCCCCAGAGCACATCCAGGTGTTGGCCAGCTGCTTTGCAGCCCTGCAACTAGAGAGCTTTGCCATCTTGCACCCTAGAAATGAACTGGTCAGACCATGCAAGTGAGTCTTATTCATAGAACCTACCCCTAGATCCTATGAGCACCAGCTGTGATCTTCCCAAATAATATAACTTAAAAAATAAAATTTTATATGTTTAAATATAATATTGGGATAAAAGAACAATAAGGACATCTCCTATACCTTAACTACATGCAATTTTTGGCTCTTATGATTTCTGGCTACCACAGAAACCTCCTGAGGAATTTTCTCTGGGAGAGGTGGATCGAGCTATGAATGAGTTACTACGAGCATGAAGTCTCTGCGGCAGCCAGACACCAGACGTGCGTCCTTGGGTGCACTGAGGAGGGAGAAGTGTGTGTTCTGTTAGATGTGAGGCAGAGAGCTTCCATGGGCTCAGTGAGAAGATACACAGTGCTGGAAACCCCGAGAAATGATCCCCTGCCGGCACATACATTGTGTCCAGCAGACAGCATGGTCTCTTGCCATCCAGGGCTCTGCTGCCCAGAGAATGTGTGGCAGAAAGGTGAAACACTCCAGTTTTTGAATTTGAGTGAAAACACTGGCAAACATTTTTTATCTTATCGAGGTTATGAAGCCCCTATCACTAAAAGATGGGTTATGTTTTCTATGTCAAGCTGTTGGAGGCTGTTCAGGACCCTGAACAAAAGAGGGCCCCGAAACCTTTACCCTGGACAAACCGGAAAAATCCATTACCAGCGTTTGCATAACCTGAGGCACAGGTGCCCTTGTGACAAAGGAAATAGCTAAACTCAAGAAGTAAAAGTCGCCCAGGGCAGTTAACCAGGAGACCCCAAAAAGCCCGTAAAGTAGAATGCCTTCCTTTACACTAAAAGCCTTGTGCATTCCTCCTGCCAGATGCTCCTGCCAGATAAACCCTTGTCTTCCCCTCCCCACTATTTCTCAACCTACTCTTGGAGAATGTTGTAAGCCCACCAAATAACACCCCGAACTTTTCCTTATTTGGTCTGAGAAGACACTTCTCTGATGATTGACAACTCATGTACCAACCTCCTGCTAAGAAAGGTATAAAACCAGCATGACTGCCAATAAAGACGCTCTTGATCGGCACGTGCTGTCTTGAGCCTCTTTTTACTAACCTCACCAGTTTTATTTTCAGATCGGGACCGCTCATAGACCCCACCCAATTAGGAGCGCTTTCCACTGTTGTCTCTCTGCGGGCCGGAGAGATTTCGGGGGAACGCGCATCAAGCTATTTGTACGGAAGCATTATGAATTCAGTTCCCTAAGTCCAGGAAAAGGCAATTTATAAGACTTGTTCTAACCGTATGAAACTCTTGTTAACTTGATAGCACCAGATAGCAGAGAATTGTTGACTCCCATGACTGTCTGAAAATCTGATACTTTGAATATCTGACCTGGGAACTGTCTCATCATAGGCATGTGGGAGGTAGAGATGCAACGTGGCCACATATTCCTGAGCTTGACTTGAACACATTTTTATATAGCTAAAAGTGTCTGATGAACCAGAAATCTATTATTTGTAAGAGACATTTTATAGAATGATAGAACTCCATTTTATTTCACAAGATGATTTAAAGAAAGTTCGATTCAAGCCTCTACTTTTCAAGCAACTTCAAATTTCAATTTTATTCATAGAAAAGAAATTAGTCACTTTGTTCACAAGAGAGAGACCTCCTCCATTTCCTATATTTTCACACCAAAGCACCCACCCATGTATTTGCAGGTTGTCTGGAGGAGGACCTATGTTTGAGTCTGACATAAAAGTCAGCCCTGTTCTTGCTTTCACTCACCAGGACTCCTCAAAATGAGGTTCCAGCTCAGGTCCTGGGGCTGCTGATACTCTGGATCCCGGATAAGGACAGAGGACATGAGAAATGGAAACAGTTCAGAAGGTTGGAGTGTGGTTGGAGTGTGGGTAATCTCTTGTGTCTGTCTCTGTGTTGGATGACACATTTATGATCTGATGGGACAAGTGACAGAGCTGAGAGAGTGAGACACATTCTGGAAGGAACAAGGGCCTGTGCTCTGGAGAAATGCCACAAGAAATTAGAGATGACACAGATAGAGACGACTTTCTCTTCATTAAGTTCTCTTCTTTATCCATTGATGTTTAAATATAAACCATTCAAGTAATGACAGTAAGGGAAGGGAGTATTTTGACTAAAATCAGTAACAGAATGGAAACAATGAATTTGATATATATACCACTAGAAGGTTGCACTGTTTTCAATACATTATTTTCAGGATCCAGAGGTGATGTTGTGCTGACCCAGTCTCCACTGTCATGTCCAGCATCCCTGGAGTATCAGTCACCATCTTCTGCAGGTTCAGTAAAAGCCCCCTTCGTATTAATGGAAATACCTATCTACTCGTCCTTCAGAAACCAGGAAAACCTCCACGAGCCTGATCTACAGAGATTCTAATCGAGAGCTGGAGTTCCAGATAGATTCAGTGGCAGTGGGTCAAAAACAGATTTCAGTGTTCATATGAGAAGGGTGGAGACTGAGGATGTTGGAGTTTGCTACTGGATGCAAGGTAAGAGAATCCTCGCACAGTGATTCAGCCCCACACACAATCGTCCTGTATGACCTGGGGCCCATAGAGAGAAAAAATAAGTCATAGAATGCCCCTGGTTGCACCCCTGAGTCCTGCAAATCCAAAATAAAATTTCTAGACATAGAGCCCTTCCTTACCCAGGGTCCAAAGCAAAGGAACAGGCTCCAGTCACACAGCTGGGGGGGGGGCTATGTTTTGGATTTTTTTCACTATTTGGGGGTGGGGAATGACAGCCAGGGCTGCAGGACTGCAGGGCACCAGGCAGCTAGCAGGCCCCTCCCCAAGCCAGCCCCACAGGCAAACAGGCCTAAGCAGAGGCACAAGCCAAGGAGACAGAAATAGGGGGAATCACCTGTTGGGAAATAGGGTTCATGTACTGATCAAGCTATCTGTTATAGTCTGCTACCATCTTATATAGTTAAAAAAAAACACACCATCCACACACTGTTGAACTAAGAAAGGGTTGAAAGTTTGTAAGATTTAGACCCTAAAATTTTAAGTTCAATCATCTGCACTGATTATGGAAACCCCTAAGGGACAGACTCTGGGTGTAATCCCGAACAGACCCTGGGATTCATGACCCAGGGTCTGTTATGGCAAAAAGCACCCCCTGCACTGACCTCTAGAGACACAATTTTCTCCAGTGTGATATATGGCTGTAACTGAGTTTAAGTCTTATTAATTCATGTATAGCCTTGCAAGCTTCCCATGGTGTATTCATATGCTAAATCCAGTAACAAGCTGGATCTCATTCCCCTGACCCTGAAAGAGTCTCCAGTGCAACATCTTGGGAGGCCAAGTCGAGAGAGACTTCTAATGGAGAAGTTACTGAGCCCGCTCGAGAAATCGATGATTAACGGGATTTTGTGATTTGTGATTCGTGATGCATGTATAATCCTTCTCTTCCTTTCAATATAGTAAGATGTAGTTTAATTGCATGATCTTAATTGACATGTTGGAATATAGTTTGAGAGTATAAATGCCACCTCAGCAAAACGAGGATCCTTTTTGCTCTGTGTCAAACTCCTTGAACATGTGTGTCACCATAAATCAATTCTCTAGGCTCCAGTGAAAGGCAATTCCAAATTCTTGATTATAACAATGTGAAATTATTAAACTTACTATAACAGAAACAGAGAAATTTGACTCTCCCATGTCCATTCTAAATGTTGAGACTTGGGGCTAGAGCCATATCACAGCGGGTAGGATATTTGTCTTGCACATTGTCGACCTGGGTTCCAGTCCTGGCATCCCATATGGTCCCCCGAAAAGCACCAAAGCACCAGGAGTGTGATTCCGGAGAGCAGAGCCAGGAGTCAGCCCTGAGCATCACCGTGTGTGATCCCCCAAAAAGAGCAAAAAAAAAAAAAAAAAAAAAGAAGAAGTTGAGAATCTGCACATCAGAATCAGGAGATTCTCACATGGGAAATATGGGACACAGATTTTTTCTGTCAATTGCTTGTCTGAGGTTGACTTGAAACATATTTACATAGCTAGAGCACCTGATAAATCAGAAATATACTAAATGTGAGAGACACAGTGAGGGGGCCAGATGTATAGTGCAGTATGTAAGATGAATGCCTTGAGTTCAGCATCCCATATGGTCCCCCAAGTACTGCTAGGAGTAGTTCCTGAGGGAAGAACCAAGAGTAACCCCTAAGCACTGCTGGGTGTGGCCCTCAAGCAAGCAAAAAAAAACAGAAAACAGAACAAAAAAACAACCATTGACATACATCTATGTCACCCAATAGTTATACTGAGAAAAGTTCCATCTTAACCACTACCATCCAGGCTAAGTGAATGTTTCCACTGTTTTTCATAGACTAGAAGACACATTTGTCACTTTGCTCAAGAGAAGTGACTTCTCCCTTGAGATCTTTTCACACTGACGCAACCACCTGTGTATTTGCATGCTGTCCCCGGGGGAGGGTCTGTATTGGACAGTCTCACATAAAAGTCAGCTCTATCTGGCTTTCAGCTATTAGGCCTTCTCAGATCAACTCTCAAAATGAGGTTCCCTGCTCAGTTTCTGGGTCTGCTGATGTTCTGTATCCCAGATAAGGGCCACAGGGAGAAGAGAAACAATGGATTCAGTGTGAAGAGCTTGGGGGAACCACTGGTCTCTTTGTGTGTTCTGTGTGTCTGACTGTGTGAGAGAGAAACATCAAGAAAGTGGGTGTGGTCCAGGGAGGGTGTAGAGGCCTGTTTCCCCATCCCTAAGGTCTCTTCATGTGGTGACATACTTCTGGTTTAGCAGTATAAATCATTCAAGTAATGACTTTTCCAGTAAACAATATTCTATCGAAAATAAATTATAGAATTTATCAATTCACTTGTATCACTTGTAGTCCCATTGATCTTCGATTTGCTCGAGCAGGCGCCAGTAACGTCTCCATTTGTCCCTGCCTCGAGCTAGTGTAGCCCAATGATACCTGCTTGCTCCAGGAACAGTAAGAACCTCAAATCGTTCATTCAGAGATTTGACAAAGAAATATTACCATCTAGTTGGTGGGAGGCCAAGAGGTCTTCTGACATCCCGTGGAATCCAGTCGGTAACAGCTCTAGTCCAGCGGTCATCTCTGAATTGCATTACATGACCGGCCCATCTGATTTTTTGTGCCTTGGCAAATGAGACAGCATCCTTGATTTTTGACTGTCGACAGAGGTCAGAACTCCGGATTCCTTCTCTCACTTGAGTGAGACATGATATTCCCAGCATAGCTCTTTTGATTCCTTTTTGGGGTACACTAATAGCATTCTCATCCTGTTTGCGTAGGGCCCAGGTCTCTGAGGCATATGTTAGTGCAGGAAGAACGGTGGAATTGAAAAGATGTGCCTGGAGTCGGAGGTTCTTCGTTCTCTTAACCACCTCTTCGATGCTCTTGAATACATTCCACGCTGCTCTCTTCCTCCTGTGCAGTTCTGGCACCAAGTCGTTCCTCATTCCATTGAGAGCAAATGGAGCTTCAGGGACCAGTTCATTTTTCATGAACATCATCTTGTTGAGATTCAGCTGCAATCGAGGACCTGATGGTGCAAACGCAGAAGATCAAGTATGACGTCATTGGTCTGACCAAATCGAGGAGACATCAATCACATCACGCCATTTTTGACACCGGAGAAGAATTGTTCCTCGGAACATGCGACAACAGAGGTGTTGGTGGCATTGGTGTCCTTGTCAACGTGAACTTGGCCATGAGCATCGATTCATTTGAATGCCTAACAACCCGAATTGGACGATTACGCTTGAATAGATGTGGTTCACTGCCTGCAGTTTCTATCTTCATTGTCTACGCACCAACTTCCAACTACGATGAAGAAGAAATTGAGAAGTTCTACATGGAACTGGAGAAGTTCTATTAAGAAGACCACACCTTCTATAAGATCATTTTTGGTGATTTTAATGCCAAGGTAGGTCCCAGAAGGTTGCCCGAAGAACTCCACATTGAGACACATGGCCTAGAATGGAACGATCAGGGTGAGAGACTGTCTGAATTCATCATATCAACCAAGACCATCCATGGTAACTCACAGTTCCAGAAGGCCAAATCTAAATGCTGGACATGGGAGTCTCCTGGTGGACAGTTCCACAATGAAATTGACCAAATCATATTCAATCGAAGGTTTTGCCTGACCCATGTCGCTGTTGTCCCAAAATTCCAAACGGGATCAGACCACTGTCTCCTTCATGGAAAATTCTACTTCACAGAGTGGGGAGAAAAGTCTGCAAAATTTAAGTCTAAGAAGGCAACTCCCAGAATGACCACCAACTGGGAGCTCTTTGGCACTATTGCAGCAATGTGGGAAGATGCTGTCCTTGACAACATCGAGGAGGAATACGATCGACTGGTTCAGCACCTCCATGTCTGTGAGAAGAATGCCGAGAGTGAGAAAGCCAAAAAGAGATGCCTGTCTTTGGAAACTCTTGAGCTCATTCCTCAAAGTGGTTTGGCTCGAGCCTCAGGCAATCACAAGCTAACATCTGAGCTCACAAAGCTGTGCAGAGATGCGATAAAGGAAGACCTCAAAGACGAGAAGAGCAGCAGTGTTGGCCAGTGCAGCAGAAGCTGGGAAAAGTATTCGCAACGCTCACCTGTCCTTAGCCAACTACACGACCAAGATGACTGCCCTATGACGTACCCATGGATCTATCACATCCACCAGAAAGGCAATGGAGAAAATTATTCACAACTTCTACTTGGATCTTGACAGCCATGTCCACCTGCCCACATACCAAATTTGGCAGGTTGGATATGTCGTTCCCAAGGTTCTCCCTTCTGAAATCCAGCATGCCATTTCACTGGTAAAGACTCAAACAGCACCTGGTCTGGACAAGGTCAGACCTGAACACCTGAAGAATCTGCCGCCAGTACTCATCAAAACACTGGCCCAACTCTTCATATGCTACCTGTCTGAATGCAAAATTCCATCCCAGTGGAAAACTAGTAGGACCATTCTGTTGTACAAGAAGGCAGACATCCACTGACATTGGCAACTATCACCCAATCTGCCTGCTGTCTGTCGTCTACAAGTTGTTCACTCGTGTCATCCTGAATAGAATAGGCAGAACACTAGACAAAGGACAACCATGTGAGCAAGCCAGGTTCCAAAGGGGATTCAGCACAATAGACCGTACCCACACAGTGACCAAACTCATTGAAGTTTCGCAAGAGTTCAAGAGATGCTACTCTGTCTAACATTCATCCACTTAAAGAAGGCCTTCGATTCTGTTGAGACTGAGGAGGTCATCGAAGCCCTAGCCAAACAGGGTGTTCAAACTCAGTATATCAAAATCCTCCATGAGATGTATTGTGGATTCACCATCAGGATCTCACCATTCTACAAGGAAGTGATCATTGATGTAAAGAGAGGGATGCGGCAGTGTGATATCATTTCACTGAAACTCTTCAGTGACGCCCTTGAGAACACTATGCGACAACTGGAATGGGAAGGAATGGGAGTGAAATAGACAGTCGGCAATTACACCACCTCTGCTTCGCTGATGACATCATTCTCATAACACCAAACATTAGCCAATTGGCACAAGTGCTGACCAACTTAGACCTTGAGTGTGGAAAGGTCAGATTGCAGCTGAAATTATAGAATGAAAACAATAAAATAGACCTGTGATGTTTGGATGTAACCTGACACTTTTAAAAATCAATTTTCCAGGATCCAGAAGTGACAATGTGTTGACCCAGAGTCCACTCTCTCTGTCCATCGTCAAGGGAGAGCCAACCTCCATCTCCTGCACGTCTAGCAAGAGCCTCGTACATAATAATGGAAACACCTATCTGAGCTGGTACCATCAGAAGCCAGGCCAACCTCCAAGGATCCTGTTCTATAAAGTTTCTGAACAACAGTCTGGAGTCCTAGACAGGTTCAGTGGCAGTGGGTCAGGGACAGACTTCACTCTTCAGATCAACAGGGTGGAGCCTGAGGATGTTGGCATTTACTACTCCAAACAGGTTATATAGATTCCTCGCATAGTGATACAGCCCCGAATATAAACCTCCCTGCCTGGCCTGCCCAGATGGCCACATTTGTTCTTTGCTGGTGAGCAGACAGCAGAGTCTTTGAGTCAGTGAGAGGAAGGCATTGGAGTCTCAGGGGAGGAGGCTGCAGCTGTGGGTGTGGACCAGGTGAGCCCCTGCTGTACATTAGGGCCTGGTCAGAGGCACAGACCTGGCCTGGCAAAGCAGCAGGTATGTAGGGGGCTGTGTGCTGTGAGTAACCAGTTGTAGTGAACTGACAGGGATCAGAAGCCCAACCTTCTCCCTGCCTTGCCTATTCGTGTCAATAAAATTTAATTAAGTGACTGACAACATGATTGATACAGTTATTGTCTGTAAGAAGAGATGAAAGCACATGGAATTTATAGTTGAGATTCCTTTTTTTCAGAGGAAACTACTTGGTTATGGTGTAGATTAGTATTTGTCCAATTTTTTAACTTCTAATATTTCATAGTAATATAAAATAATATGTAATACTAATATAACATATATACTTTACTTTTGCTATTTATTTAATTTTCTGTGATTCTGTTGTGATTTACAATACTGTTCTGGTGGTTTCTCCTGAAAATGTTTTATTTTTATTTTTATTTTGGGGGGTTTTGGGTCACACTCAGCGATGTTCAGGGGTTAATCCTTGCTCTGCACTCTGGAATCACTCCTGACAATACTCAGGGGACCATATTGGATGTCAAAGATCGAACCCAGGTTGGTCTCGTGCAAGGCAAATGCTCTACCTGCTGTACTACTGCTCCAGGACCTCTGCTCTATTTTGGACAGAACAATTTTGAAACAATATTGTCAAAATCTTGAGATGCCAGGGAGGTAGTACAGAGACAGTTCAGAGAGAGGATAAGGCATCTGCCTTGCATGTTACACACCTGAGTTCGATCTAAGCCCCGTGTAAGCAAATCTGGTGTGGTCTTGGAGCCCCCCTCTCTAGCACCCCCAGGGTGACTCTGGAGACTCCATTGTGTCAGCTCCAACTTCCTGTCCTGATCTCACAGGCCCCAGTTCATCCTGCTCACACAGGGGTCCTGGTGCCTTCAGAGCTGGGCCCCTGTGCTCCTCATTCCTGCCACAGTCACCCTTAGTTCTGACTCTTTGCTGTGTATTCCAGTGCAGGACCCTCTTGGTGAGTGGGATCCTGGGAAACAGAATGTAGAGTAGGAGTTTCTCTGTCACTAGCTCACGGGGACAGACACAGTCCTCTGGGAGCCGAACCCTTGTAGCAGGAGGGACAATGGGGCAGGCAGGGAACTTTCCTCACTGGGGGCCCTTGGGAAGCTGGCAATAGACTGAGGGTGGTTTTGCCCTGGGACCAGGCTGACCCTGAGCCTCCGTGCTGCTCCTGACAGAAAAGTCACCTGGTGGACACTGTCCCCAAGTTCAGTTTAGAGAGTTTCCTGTCGTCTAGATCCTGCCCAATTTCTGCTGAATCCCAGGGTTCCAGAACCCCCATGTCACTCTGAGCCCAGAGCTGTGTACAGCTTCCACTGACTCACGGAGGCCCCTGTGTGGGGACCTGCCCTTCATGCTGGACTGGATGGCAGGTGGGCAGTGGGATGGGCACATTGTTGGTTTTACACTGTTGTGAAATTTATATAAAAGACAAAACCGTACATCACAACAACTATCAGTTTCACATAGTCAAATAGAAATCAACTAACACCAGCCTCTATATTATTCCCATAGAAACTTCCAATGAATTTTCAGTAATTATCAAGCAAAGACTTCATTCCTCATCAACTGCAAAGCCCTGTAGGAATAGGCAGCATAATTTATTGCCAATATTACATGATGAGGCAAAGTTTACATTTGTTTCATTGTGTTTCTTCTCCGTCTTTGTAATGGAGTGCAACATGCAGATCCCAAGGAAGCCTACAGAGTCTTTCTCCCTGTCCCCAAGAGAGAGGCTGTCCATCTCAGAACTGGAAGCTCCTCATATCAGGGCAGCTTACAATGACCCACCATGTGATTTATCCACATTGTCCCTGACACCCAGATCAATGACATGAACATGTGCCGAGTGTGATTAATTGTTGGCAGACTTTTTCCTCCTGTAGCTTATTCTTTCCTCAGAAAAGAATTGTTAGCTGGGAAATGTCTAGTATGGTGCTGAATAGTGTATAGGACAGGATATGGCTGCATTAAAGACAGGGCTGCATAGTCTCAAATCATACTAAACTCAAATGTAAAATAGTTTCTGAGTTGCACTATTTGCTTTTCTAATCGCTCCACTACTGTCATTTTTAGAGACAGTCAGACATTGGGAAATACAGCATCATTTAAGACCAAAATCACTATTGGACCAGGCATGTCACTGAGAGAGAAAAAATGTTTCTCATGTTTGAGGTCCTGGGTTTGAATCCTAACACACCATGAAAGCATTTTAGAATAGCAATGGTGGAATTGTTACTTTCGGTCTCTCATGAAGTCATAGAAATCATCCTTAGGAGTCTTGGTCTAGAGCTAACGTACTGAGGGCTACTCAATGTTGCATGCACTGTGGTTCTCAGAGCTGGTCTGGGTATCCTGCAAGGGAAAATGAGGCTGTATTAGCCACCCTAGAGGAACTGGGAGTCCTCTTCTTTCTGCCATACAACCCTGCATGTTCCATTATCCTTACAGGCCTCTTCTCATCTCTGGGACCCTCCTGCCTTTTTAAAAATAACATCGGCGACATATCCTGGCATCCCAATCCCTAGTACATGCATATTTGTGCCTGAGTTCTCCTCTCAACTCTGGTCACCTCCAATATAACAATAAGAATTGGAAATGTTCGCTCAGGATAAGAACTTAGTATTAAAAGCAGGTAAAGGGATATCATTATCATTATCATCATCATTATTATCATCATCATCATCATCCCATTGATTATCTATTTTCTTGAGTGATCTCAGTAAGGTCTCCATTTTTCCTAGCCCTGAGATTTTAGAAGTCTCTCTTTCCTCATCCTTCCCGAGGAGTAAAGGTGCTGTATTGGAAGTTTTTCAGGATCAGGGGAATAAGACGCATCATTGTTACTGGTTTTGGCATATGAGTACACCATGGGGAGTTTGCTGGGCTCTCCCATGGGGGCTGGAATCTCTTGGTAACTTGGTAGGTTCTCCGAGAGGGAGAACTAGGCTATAAGAGGTCACTTCTGGGAGCATGGTTTTATAATCTCTGGATGTTGGCATTGGTGGGATTACACAGTGCTGGGGGCAGTTTCTGGGTGTGACTGCCTAGCTACTGGAAAATGGGGGATCTGGGTGGAAGAGGCCCAGTCTGAATCTGAGCAGGCTTGGAGAGCTTGGCCCCGGGTCCCACACACATGGGTTCCTCTTCCAGTTTCTTCATGCATGAGGCTCGTCCAAACGTGTGGAGAGGGGCCTTGAGCATGGCTGTGGCTGGGTTCTGGAGGTTATCAGCCATGGGGTCTCTGCTCAGGGCTTGGAGGGAAACTCAATCCAACCCCTCCGAGGGGCCTCAGTGATGACAGCCCGATGCGGGGGCAAGAGGATCTCAGACAAATTGTGCATATACATAAATTTATGTCGACCACAGGCGACATCTCCAGCCCCTGTCCCTAGGCTTCTTAATATGTATAATGAGGATGTCAGATCAGATGAGAGCTACTGTCCCTCCTAGGCCTGACATTTTATTCTACCACCTCCCACCCACTTGTTTCAGAATAGCAGTGGGGACAAAAATGGGCCTGCTCCCACTGCTGTGTAGGTGATGCTCAAGTTAGAGATACTTATACATAATAACTTTACAGTATTCGTGTTGAAAACCATAATGCCCAAAAGGAAAGAGTGAGAGGGGAGAGAGAGAAAGAGAGGAGAGAGAGAGAGAGAGAGATAGATAGATAGATAGATAGATAGATAGATAGATAGATAGAGAGAGAGAGAGAGAGAGAGAGAGAGAGAGAAGTGCCTGTCATAGAAGCAGGGTGGCAGGGTGGGGTGGGGTATCTGGAGGGAAAAATAGAAAGAGGGGAAAATACTCTGATGACCTCTTAGTCATTTCTCCTCAACTAGCTGTCCATCCTATTAGGAATATGAACAGTTTTTTTTGGCACATTGTTGTGAGAAACTTTCCCTTTAGGAAAAAGCCCAAGGTCTGCATAGTCCCCTGGTAAAACAGTTTAGATCTGAGAGTATATAACCAGGCACACAAAAATGTATACAAACATCAAAACTGTACCCAAAAATGATAGAGTAAATCGATTCTTGACTTTGAGTTGTAGAGGGCACCAAAGGCAAAGGACAGAGAGAGGGGGAGAAAGACAGAGAGAGAGAGAGAGAGAGAGAGAGAGAGAGAGAGAGAGACAGAGAGAGTTCAGACTTTATGCTTGAAGGTTCCTGCTGATTGCCTCTGAGACAGTCCAGCTTCTGCTCTTCATTGAATGTGGAGGTGCTCACTCACTGTCCTTAATGTCTCTGCCAAACAATGGCTCACACTTTGGGACCCAGGTTGCAATGACATTGCATTGAATACGTGGCTCCCTGTGAGCTCCCTGGGAGTGTCCAGGCCACACTAAATCTTGCACAGTCCTTTTATATGTGATTGTTTGTGGTTTGTGTGTCTCTTTGTTTCATTCTCAGCAACTGACACTGACCAACTGAGGCTTAAGGTGACAATATGATTGATTTTAGGGAGGTACATTTTTGTATAATCCGGCTTACTGACAGACTTTACAGTATCTTTTCCGAGACTTTGGGAAAGTCTCTCTAAATTGAAGCAGCACAGAAATCATGAGCTGAAACCTATTAAGGTGCTGTATCACAAAACGACCACGAGAGGGCAGACAAACCCTATACGTGACCAGTGACCAGAGAGGCCCTGAATCCTAGAAACCCTGAGACAGTAACAGGTCCATTGTCAGCAGGGACATGGCTGTGGTGGGAAAGTACGAAAGCTCTTACAGTCTGAGTTGTAGCAGATTTTCGCGTTTTCTTGCTTGGGAATAGAAGTCCTGTCCTGCCTCTCCGAGATGGACTTTTTAATCCCCCAGCCAGTGCTCATAATTAGACTTAAGTTCCTCTATGATGTGTCAGAGATGGAGCGGTAGAATCAGTCAAGTTAAACTGAGCTCACAGGAGGGGAATTAGATGGGAGTTTAGGGACACCAGGGAACACTGCCCCCACTCCCCTCCCAGTCTCCACAGGCACAAATTCCAAGAGAGTTTTGTGAGGACAAGAGGAGAGAGGGGCTCCTACTGATAGAAGGAGGGTGTCATAGGAAGTGACTCTGGGGGACCTGAACCTTCCCTCTCCGGACTCCTAGAGAGAATCCTGTGTGTGTGGTGTGAGCCCCAGCCTGTGTGTTCCTGTGAGGGAGCCTGAGATGATGCTTCACACCCAGCACCCTATGAGCAGGGTCTGCCTCAGGGGCATCCAGAGAAGGTCGTCCTGGGGCAACTTTCCTCCTTTTTCTTCTCTTCTGACTGCTGAGGAGAACTCAGAAATCATTTTCACCTTGTCACGCAACACCTTGTTGATGAAACTGTTGGCTGTTTGATTTCAACCAGAAATCCATCACTGAAAGAACTCTAACCTTTATAGTAAGGTTTTGGGTGTCCTTATACCGCTCCGGTCAGATGCCTTGGGGAACACAATGTGACCCACCTCCAGTCCCCTGGCTGTTCCAGGATCAGGTCAGTGTCCCTGCAGGGACAACATGAGTGTTAAGAGCATCAGAGACTTACTCTAGCTCTGAAGCTTCTGCTCAGCCCATTCCCCCTGAAGCTCTGCAGGATGGTGACAGCTGCTCTGTCCCCTGCTCACCTTCAGTGGAAGCTGCCACAGGAGCTCAGACAATATCTGTGTGCTAATCCCCCATCTCCTGCTCCTGTGGTGGAATATGCAGTCTTAGGGCCTCTGTAACAACAGGGTTGTGTGAACACCCTGGAGTCTCATCCTCCTTCTCCCCAACCCTTCCCCTGGCCATCAGAACCAGCTCAGGGCAGCTCCTCTGGAGCAGACAGTGCAGGCAACAGTGTGTGTCTTATCTGAGCTGCTCTCCTGAGTACACACACTCAGGGCACATGCCTTCACTCTCTCTGGTATTCTTTGTAACTGAGGTCTCTTCCTCTCCCATCCTGCCACTAAAATCACGTATTCTGCCCTGTCTCAGTGAGTCCCTGTGAAGGATTGTCCTTTGGTAAGTGGCTGATGGGAATCATGGAGTAGGGATTGGTTAGAAGTTTGTTCATGTGTCCACTGGACTCAAGTAGCCCAGTGAGAGCAGAACCCTCACAGACTTAGAAATCAATGGAGGCAGTAGGAGGTGGGAAAGGGGAGGTGTACCCGGGATATTGGTGGTGGGGAATGTTCACTGGAGGAGGTATGGGTGTTTGATCATTGTGTGACTGTAACCCAACATGAAAGTTTGTAACTATATCACGGAGATTCAATTAAAAAATCATTGGTGGATTGGGGTGTGTGTGTGGTGGAATGGGGAAAGTTCTTTCCTGCCTGAGTCAGGTGTGAGGCCTCAAATGGCTTTGGAGGGTCCTGTCAGGGGCCCTGCAGAATGTGAGGCCCCCTGTGCTGCCCCTGTCTCACAAAATCACAGGGGGAGGCCCCAGTCACAGGCTGATCACTGGGAGGAAACCATCTCCACTAGAATTCATGATCACTCTAGGGCTCCCCTGGGACCTTCTGTGCTACCTTCCTTGGGTCTCCAGCCCTACCCAGGACTCTAAAATTCTCAGAATAGAAAACTACCAGCTGGGTCAGCAGTTCATGGAGGAGAGTCATTGGATATTAAGAACCTTGAATTCTATGATGTTATGATGTGGATCGTCCATGGGCCTTTTAATATTTTGCTAATTTTCACTCCCAGGGGCATTCTCCTGAAAGAAGAAACAGTGAATAAATGGGGGTGGGGACATTGGGGTGGGAAAGTCATCACTAAAGACTATACTGACTCATCTCACCCACACTCTACCCTCACCAGCTTGTATGTCCCTGTTACAGACTAGATCCAAGTTGGACACTCCCTCACGCCCACTTTGATGCCCACCTTAAGAACTGAGAGTCATTTCTCTGTGGAATTATAGCTAACCTTATTTGATTCTCAATGCACTGCAACTGGGCTTGCTGAGAGTGACCAAAGTTAGAAGAGATATGTGGAAAGATAACACAGTCTGTAGGGTGTTTGCCTTGCATGTGGCAAACCAAGATTCAGTCCTTGGCATCCCATAGCATATCCTACACCGCCATCACCTAGCCTTGCCAGGAGTGGTTCCAAGGTATAGGGTCAGGAGTAAGCCTAGGGAGTGGCTAGGTGTGGTCCCTCTAAAAAATCAAAAACAAAAAAAAGAGATGGATTATAAAGATATGAGTTGAAAGAGCAGAGTGCATTCAAGGGGAATTCAGTGGAGGCGACTTATCTCATCAATCTCTTCTGGACTCATTTCCATTGGGCCAGCTCAGAAGGGAATCTTTCAGGGAAAGAGCAACTGAAAAACATGGAAGACTTTTCAAAGAAAAAAGAGTGAATGTCAGTGGTTCTAGGAAGGCAGAAGCTTTCTTAAACCTGGAGAACAAACTTCACAATCTGAGGCTGAGTTGGAAGCCATGAGACTATCTCTCAGGAATATATTTGGACACAGCTTGTTAATCATGGCTCCAAAGGTTTTCTTCTGTTACCACTCATTTGGGGATGGTAGTGATGAGATATCTACACCAAAAATACCAGGATATCAATGCTAAATGGAAGATTGCATGCCCTCAATTTGATCCAAAGATGTAAAATTGAAAGACTCTCCAATTCCTAGAGAGTGTGTGTGGCTGTGGTCTGACAGAGCCTGTCCCTGGGCAAAGAGAGGAAGAACCTGTGTCCTGACTCTCAGGAGACTGGGACCCTCCCTTCTGTGCTCACAGTGGGGCCATCTTGGGGCCCTGGGAGGAGCATGTTCTCTGTGGGCAAAGTTCTGTTTCCCCACAGGGACCCACACAACTGACTTTCTTGCAGCTGGGCTGGTCCCCACACACACCCTCCCCCTTCTGCCTGCCCAACCTGCCCAGCCCCCTCTCATTTGCAAGTCCTCAGAGCTCAAGCCTGGACACTCAATAATAGTCTGTGTCCCCCTGCAGGGTCAGTGTCTGTCACACCCAGAGTGGACATGAGGGCCCCTGTGCAGCTCCTCAGCTTCCTGCTGCTCTGGCTCCCGGGTAGGAGGGATATAAGGGTTTACTGGAGGTTTAATGAGGTTTCAGGGAAAATAACTTTAAAGTACAATGAATGCTGTTATTGATGTGTGTTTCTATTTTCAACCCCAGGTATCCGGTGTGATATCCAGATGACCCAGCCTCCATCCGTGTCTGCATCTCTGGGAGAGAAAGTCACCATCACCTGCAAGGCCAGTCAGAGCGTTAGCAATTATTTACACTGGTATCAGCAGAAACCAGGGACAGCTCCTAGGCTCCTGATCTATAAGGCAACCAATTTAGGACCAGACGTCCCTCCCCGGTTCAGTGGCAGTGGATCTGGGACAGATTTCACTCTCACCATCAGCAGCTTCAAGGCTGAAGATGCTGCCACTTATTACTGTCAACAGAGTACTAGTTACCCTCCCACAGTGATACAGGCCAGTACATAAACCTCTGGAGATCAGATGTGTGAGGCTGGGCTGCCCTAGCTCCTCCTCCCAGAGCCTCCACAGCTGAGGGTGTTTCAGATGCAGCCAGGGTGCAATGATGGACAGTTCTGGTCCATGTCGAAGGAACAGTTTTAGGCTCCATTATCTCCATTATTCTCCTTCTCATCCAAGCATCACCAGCATGACAACAGATCTCCTGATTGAATTTACAGAGATAATTTTCCTGAAGTAACAAGTGACAGCATCAATTAGAGTTCATATGTGATGGACTGTTCAGTCTATAGAGCCTAGAAATTATGTTTTACTAGATATTTTTAATAATCAAAAATACTGCCACCCTAGCTTTGAGGACACGTGAGCAGCTTCATAGCTCACTCTAAGGGCGTCTCACAGGGTGCATCCTCACCCATCATCATGTCCTGTCTGATGTGGGCAGAGGCTGACGCCCGAGGCTCCTGCTGGTGTAGAATCTATGTCTTCTGATCTGGTCCGGATAATTTCAGAGGAGGCACAAAGTTGTTGAGTAGTCGACATGAAGTGTCAGGTGCCCTCTGCTCCCTGACAGTTTGCCAAGCTCACTTATCATTTCTTCCTACTTCCTTTCAGAAATTACATCCATGTTATGTTAGGATGATAGAAAGTTGTGTTTAACTCCTGGTGACACACATCCCTCCTTAATTCCTGGTCCCCTATTAGTCATTACTTTCAAACCTATTGAGCAGTCTATTTATTTATTTATTATTCGTTTTGGTGGGGTCCTCCTTTTATTTTTTTATTGGTGAATCACTGTGGGGTACCATTACAGACTTACAAACTTTTGTGCTTGCATTTCAGTCATACAATGATAGAGTCCCTATCCCTCTACCAGTGCCCATTTTCCTCCCAGGCATTCCTCCCACCACCCCTGGCCCATTTCCCCCCACACATTCACCTCACCTCTGTGGCAGGACATTCCCTTTTGCTCTCTCTCATTTTGAGTGTTGTGGTTTGCAGTAGAGGCATTAAGTGTTCATCATGTTCAGTCTATAGTCTACTTTCAGCCTGCCTCTCCCATCCTGAGCAGGCCCTCCTGCACTGTTTACTTGGTGGTCCCTTCTCTATCTTAGCTGCCTTTTCCCCCAGCATGGGAGGCCGGCTTCTAAGCTGTGGAATAATCCTCCCGGTACTTATCTCTGCTCTTCTTGGGTGTTAGTTTCCCATTCTGTTACTTAACATTCCACAGATGAGTGCAATTTTTCTATGTCTGTCCCTCTATTTCTGACTCACTTCACTAAACATGATACTTTCCAAGGTGCTCCACCTATATGCAACTTTCATGACATCATCGTTTCTAACAGTTTCATAGTATTCCTTTGTGTAGATGTACCAAAGTTTCTTTAACCAGTCATCTGTTCTCAGGCACTTGGGTGTTTTTTTCCAGATTCTGTCCATTTAAACAGTGCTGCAATGAACATATAAGTGCAGATGTCATTTTTACTATACTTTTTCGCATCTCTGGGATATACTCCCAGAAGCGCTATTGCTGGGTCATATAGGAGTTTGATTTCTAATTTTTTGAAAAGCGCCCATACTGTTTTTCAAAAGGACTGTGCCATTTGGCATTCCCACCAGCAGTCTGTGCGTGGTTGACTCCTATTGTCAGTGCATCGTGGTCTGAAAGATAGTTGATACAATTTCTATCTTTCTGATTCTCTTTTTTTTATTTCATATTTTATTTTTATTTTTTTATAATAAATTTATTTATTTTTAATGAATGAATCACCATGAGGGTACCATTACGGATTTATACACATTTGTGTTTATGCTTCCCCCATACAAAGTTCGGGAACCCATCCCCTCACCAGTGCTCATACTCCACCACCCGTAAACCCAGTGTCCCTCCCACCCTCCCCAATCCCATCTCCCCCCACCCCACCCTGCCACTGTGGCAGGGCACTCCCTTCTGTTCTCTCCCTCCAATCAGCTGTTGTGGTTTGCAATAAAGGTGTTGAGTGGCTACTGTGCTCAGTCTCTAGCCCTCATTCAGCCCGCAACTCCCTTCTCCCACATGGCCTTCGACTACATTATAGTTGGTGATCCCTTCTCTGAGTTGCCCTTTCCCCAGAATGTGAGGCCAGCCTCCAAGCCATGGAGTCAACCTCCTGGTACTTGTTTCTACAATTCTTGGGTGTTAGTCTCCCAATCTGTTATTCTATATACCATAGATGAGTGCAATCTTTCTATGTCTGTCTCTCTCTTTCTGACTCATTTCACTCAGCATGAAACTTTTCATGCCCATCCACTTAAATAAAAAATTCATGACCTCCTTTTTTCTAACAGCTGCATAGTATTCCATTGTATAGATGTACCAAAGTTTCCTCAACCAGTCATCCGTTCTAGGGCATTCGGGTTTTTTCCAGATTCTGGCTATTGTAAGCAGTGCTGTGATGAACATACATGTGCAGATGCCATGTCGATTATACTTTTTTGCCTCTTTGGGATATATTCCCAGCAGTGGTATTGCTGGGTCAAATGGGAGCTCAATTTCTAGTTTTTTGAGAATCGTCCATATTGTTTTCCAGAAGGGCTGAACCAGTCGGCATTCCCACCAGCAGTGTAGAAGGGTCCCTTTCTTCCCACATCCTCTCCAACAGCGATTGCTTTTGTTCTTTTGGATGTGTGCTAGTATCTGTGGTGTGAGGTGGTATCTCGTGGTTGTTTTGATCTGCATCTCTCTGATGATTAGTGATGTAGAGCACTTTTTCATGTGCCTTTTGGCCATTCGTATTTCTTCCTTGGAAAAGTTTCTGTTCATTTCTTCGCCCCATTTTTTGATGGGGTTGGATGTTTTCTTCTTGTAGAGTTCAACCAGTGCTTTATATACCATTGATATCAACCCCTTATCTGATGGGTATTGTGTAAATATCCTTTCCCATTCTGTGGATAATCTTTGTATTCTGGTCACTGTATCTTTTGCGGTGCAGAAGCTTTTTAGTTTAATGTAGTCCCATTTGTTGATCTCTGTTTTTACTAGATTGCTTAGTTCTGTGTCGCCTTTGAAGATACCTTTATCTTCAATATCGTGGAGGGTTTTGCCGACCTTGTCTTCAATGTACCTTATGGTTTGTGGTCTAATGTTGAGGTCTTTAATACATTTTGATCTGACTTTTGTGCATGGTGTCAGGTCAAGGTCTAAGCCCATTTTTTTGCATGTGGTTGTCCAGTTGTGCCAGCACCATTTGTTAAAGAGGCTTTCCTTGCTCCACTTCACATCTCTTGCTCCCTTATCAAAGATTAGATGATCATACATTTGGGGTTGTGTGTAAGGATATTCCACCCTGTTCCATTGGTCTATGGCCCTGCCTTTGTTCCAGTACCATGCTGTTTTAATTGTTACTGCTTTTTAGTAAAGTTTGAGGTTGGGGAGGGTGATGCCTCCCATCGTCTTTTTCCCAAGAATTGTTTTAGCTATCCTTGGACATTTGTTGTTCCATATGAATTTTAAGATTGCTTGATCCATTTCTTTGAAGAATGTCATGGGTATCCTTATAGGGATCGCATTGAATCTGTATAATGCTTTGGGGAGTATTGCCATTTTGACAACATTGATTCTCCCTATCCACGAGCAGGGTATATGTTTCCATTTCCTCATGTCCTCTTTGATTTCATGGAGTAGCGTTTTGTAGTTTTCTTTGTAGAGGTCTTTTACTTCCTTGGTTAAGCTGATTCCGAGGTACTTGATTTTCTGGGGCACGATTGTGAATGGGATTGTTTTTTTCATGTCCCTTTCCTCTGCCTCATTGTTTGCATATATGAAGGCCATGGATTTTTGGGTATTGATTTTGTAGCCTGCAACTTTACTGTATCAGTCTATTGTTTCTAAAAGTTTCTTAGTAGAGGCTTTAGGCTTCTCTAGATATAGTATCATATCGTCTGCAAATAGTGAGAGTTTGATTTCTTCCTTTCCTATCTGGATGCTCTTAATCTCTTTTTCTTGTCTAATAGCTATCGCAAGTACTTCCAGTACTATATTGAAGAGGAGTGGTGAGAGTGGGCATCCTTGTCTTGTGCCTGATCTCAGAGGAAAGGCCCTTAGTTTTTCCCTGTTGAGGATAATGCTTGCCGTAGGCTTGTGATAGATGGCTTCGACTATCTTGAGGAAAGTTCCTCCAAACCCCATTTTGGCGAAGGTTTTCATCATGAAAGGTTGTTGGATCTTGTCAAATGCTTTCTCTGCATCTATTGATATGATCATATGGTTTTTATCTTTGCTTTTATTGATATGGTGGATTATGTTGATTGATTTCCGAATGTTAAACCATCCTTGCATCCCCGGGATGAATCCCACTTGGTCGCGATGTATGATCTTTTTGATGAGTTGTTGGATCCTATTTGCTAGTATTTTGTTGAGGATCTTCGCATCGGTGTTCATCAGGGATATTGGTCTGTAATTTTCTTTCTTAGTGGTGTCTTTGTTTGCTTTTGGTATTAGGGAGATGTGTGCTTCATAGAAACTGTTTGGGAGAGTTCCTGTTTTTTCAATTTCCTCTTTCTGATTCTCTTGAGGTATGTTTTGTGACCCAGCACATGGTCTATTTTGGAAAATATTCCATGTGCGCTCAAAAATAAATGTGTTGTTTGCTTATAGGATTATTTTCCATCCTTTGACTTTGAGTCTGTTTGCTCTGACTGTTCAGAGGTGTTTCTTTTTTTTTTTTTGATGTTTTCTTAACTCATTTATTCTAAAAGCACAAAAATTAAAAGTATATATTATTTTATATTTTAAATAGCATTTGAATTATAAGGCACAGGAAAAAAATTTATTTTGTTTGTTCAGTACAGCACACCATCTAGTGATGTACCAATCTGTCTCACCTAGTGATTGGTGATCATCTAGTGATATACCAATCTGTCTCATTCTCTTAACAAGAATAATGCTGTTAAGAGAAATTTATATTATGATGATCTTGCGAAGGATTTGTGACATTTAATTATTTTACAAATATTGCTTGAGCAATTACTATAACCTTACTTGTATTATTGATTGAATTTGTCTGACTAAATATTTTTTCAATTGATTAGATTTTCGGGATTCGGAGTAAGTTGCAATTTTATACTTTGTTTTTTTTAAATTTTTTTTAATTTCTTTTATTGATTCACCATGTGGAAAGTTACAAAGCTTTCAGGTTAAAGTCTCAGTTATACAATGCTCAAACACCCATCCCTTCACCAGTGCACATATATAGACCTCCATCTATCACCATGTACAAAAATCAAATCAAAATGGATTAAAGACCTCAACATCAGACCAGAATCCCTAAGGTACATTGAAGACAAGGTCGGCAAAACCCTCCACGACATTGAAGCCAAAGGTATCTTCAAAGCTGACACACCACTGGCCAAGCAAGTGAAAACAAAGATAAATAAATGGGACTATCTCAAACTAAGAAGCTTCTGCAACTCAAAAGAAACAATGACCAAAATACAAAGACAGTCTACAGGATGGGAAAGGATATTTATGCAGTACCCATCAGATAAAGGGTTGATAACAAGGATATACAATGCACTGGTTGAACTCCACAAGAAGAAAACTGCCAACCCAATCAAAAAATGGGGTGATGAAATGAACAGAAACTTTTCCAAAGAAGAAATCCGAATGGCTGAGAGGCATATGAGAAAATGTTCAACATCACTAATTATCAGGGAGATGCAGATCAAAACAACAATGAGATATCATCTCACACCACAGAGACTGGCCCACATCCCAAAAAACAAAAGCAACCGGTGTTGGCGTGGATGTGGGGAGAAAGGGACTCTCCTTCACTGCTGGTGGGAATGCCGACTGGTTCAGCCCTTTTGGAAAACAATACGGACGATTCTCAGAGGTGTTTCTTGTAGGCAGTAGAATGTTGGGTTTAGTTTCCCAAGTTACTGAGTTGCACTATTTGCTTTTCTAATCGCTCCACTACTGTCATTTTTAGAGACAGTCAGATATTGGGAAATACAGCGTCACTCAGACCAAAATCACTATAGGACCAGGCATGTCACTGACAGAGAAAAAATGTTTCTCACGTTTGAGGTCCTGGGTTTGAATCCTAACACACCATGAAAGCATTTTAGAATAGCAATGGTGGAATTGTTACTTTCGGTCTCTCATGAAGTCATAGAAATGATCCTTGGGAGTCTTGGTCTAGAGCTAATGTACTGAGGGCTACTCAATGTTGCATGCACTGTGGTTCTCAGAGCTGGTCTGGGTATCCTGCAAGGGAAAATGAGGCTGTATTAGCCACCCTAGAGGAACTGGGAGTCCTCTTCTTTCTGCCATACAACCCTGCATGTTCCATTATCCTTACAGTCCTCTTCTCATCTCTGGGACCCTCCTGCCTTTTTAAAAATAACATCGGTGACATATCCTGGCATCCCCATCCCTAGTACATGCATGTTTGTGCCTGAGTTCTCCTCTCAACTCTGGTCACCTCCAATATAACAATAAGAATTGGAAATGTTCGCTCAGGATAAGAACTTAGTATTAAAAGCAGGTAAAGGGATATCATTATCATTATCATCATCATTATTATCATCATCATCATCATCATCATCCCATTGATTATCTATTTTCTTGAGTGATCTCAAGTAAGGTCTCCATTTTTCCTAGCCCTGAGATTTTAGAAGTCTCTCTTTCCTCAGTTCTCCTCTCAACTCTGGTCACCTCCAATATAACAATAACAATTGGAAATGTTCGCTCAGGATAAGAACTTAGTATTAAAAGCAGGTAAAGGGATATCATTATCATTATCATCATCATTATTATCATCATCATCATCATCATCATCCCATTGATTATCTATTTTCTTGAGTGATCTCAAGTAAGGTCTCCATTTTTCCTAGCCCTGAGATTTTAGAAGTCTCTCTTTCCTCATCCTTCCCGAGGAGTAAAGGTGCTGTATTGGAAGTTTTTCAGGATCAGGGGAATAAGAAACATCATTGTTACTGGTTTTGGCATATGAGTACACTATGGGGAGTTTGCTGGGCTCTCCCATGTGGGCTGGAAACTCTCGGTAACTTGGGAGGTTCTCCGAGAGGGAGAACTAGGCTATAAGCGGTCACTTCTGGGAGCATGGTTTTATAATCTCTGGATGTTGGCATTGGTGGGATTACACGGTACTGGGGGCAGTTCTGGGTGTGACTGCCTAGCTACTGGAAAATGGGGGATCTGGGTGGAAGAGGCCCAGTCTGAATCTGAGCAGGCTTGGAGAGCTTGGCCCTGGGTTCCACACACATGGGTTCCTCTTCCAGTTTCTTCATGCATGAGGCTCGTCCAAACGTGTGGAGAGGGGCCTTGAGCATGGCTGTGGCTGGGTTCTGGAGGTTATCAGCCATGGGGTCTCTGCTCAGGGCTTGGAGGGAAACTCAATCCAACCCTTCCGAGGGGCCTCAGTGATGACAGCCCGATGCGGGGGCAAGAGGATCTCAGACAAATTATGCACATACATAATTTTATGTGGACCACAGGCGACATCTCCAGCCCCTGTCCCTAGGCTTCTTAATATGTATAATGAGGATGTCAGATCAGATGAGAGCTACTGTCCCTCCTAGGCCTGACATTTTATTCTACCACCTCCCACCCACTTGTTTCAGAATAGCAGTGGGGACAAAAATGGGCCTGCTCCCACTGCTGTGTAGGTGATGCTCAAGTTAGAGATACTTATACATAATAACTTTACAGTATTCGTGTTGAAAACCATAATGCCCAAAAGGAAAGAGCGAGACGGGAGAGAGTAAGAGAAAGAGAGAGAGAGAGAGAGAGAGAGATAGAGAGAGAGAGAGAAGTGCCTGTCATAGAAGAATGGTGGTAGGGTGGGGTGGGGTGTCTGGAGGGAAAAATAGAAAGAGGGGAAAATACTCTGATGACCTCTTAGTCATTTCTCCTCAACTAGCTGACCATCCTATTAGGAATATGAACAGTTTTTTTTTTTCACATTGTTGTGAGAAACTTTCCCATTAGAAAAAAGCCCAAGGTCTGCATAGTCCCCTGGGTAAAAGAGTTTATATCTGAGAGTATATAACCAGGCACACAAAAATGTATGAAAACATCAAAATTGTACCCAAAAATGATAGAGTAAACCGATTCGTGACTTTGAGTTGTAGAGGGCACCAAAGGCAAAGGACAGAGGGGGAGAAAGACAGAGAGAGAGAGAGAGAGAGAGAGAGAGAGAGAGAGAGAGAGACAGAGAGAGACAGAGAGAGTTCAGACTTTATGCTTGAAGGTTCCTGCTGATTGGCTCTGAGACAGTCCAGCCTCTGCTCTTCATTGAATGTGGAGGTGCTCACTCACTGTCCTTAATGTCTCTGCCAAACAATGGCTCACACGTTGGTACCCAGGTTGCAATGACATTGCATTGAATACGTGGCTTCCTGGGAGCTCCCTGGGAGTGTCCAGGCCACACTAAATCTCACACAGTCCTTGTATCTGTGATTGTTTATGGCTTGTGTGTCTGTTTGTTTCATTCTCAGCAACTGACAAAGACCAACTGAGGTTTAAGGTGATAATCTGATTGACTTTAGAGAGGTACATTTTTGTATACTCCGGCTTACTGACAGACTTTACAGTATCTTTTCTGAAGACTTTGGGAAAGTCTCTCTAAATTGAAGCAGCACAGAAATTATGAGCTAAAACCTATTGAGCTGCTGTATCACACAACGGCCACGAGAGGGTAGACAAACCCCATATGTGACCAGAGAGACCCTGAATCCTAGAAACCCTGAGACAGTAACAGGCCCATTCTCAGCAGGGACATGGCTGTGGTGGGAAAGTACGAAAGCTCTTACAGTCTGAGTTGTAGCAGACTTTTTATCTGCTACCGCGATGGACTTTTTATCCCCCCTCCAGTGCTCATAGTTAGACTTAAGTTCCTCTATGATGTGTCAGAGATGGAGCGGTAGAATCAGTCAAGTTCAACTGAGCTCACAGGAGGGGAATTAGATGGGAGTTTAGGGACACCAGGGAACACTGCCCCCACTCCCCTCCCAGTCTCCACAGGCACAAATTCCAAGAGAGTTTTGTGAGGACAAGAGGAGAGAGGGTCCTACTGATAGAAGGAGGGTGTCATAGGAAGTGACTCTGGGGGACCTGAACCTTCCCTCTCCGACTCCTAGAGAGAATCCTGTGTGTGTGATGTGAGCCCCAGCCTGTGTGTTCCTGTGAGGGAGCCTGAGATGATGCTTCACACCCAGCACCCTCTGAGGAGGGTCTGCCTAGGGGCATCCGGAGAATGTACTGAGGCAAATTATCACCTTTTCTTCTCTTCTGACTGCTGAGAACTTAGAAATCAATTTCACTTTGTCAGGCAGCACCTTGTTGATGAAACTGCTGGTTGTTCAATTTCGACCAAAAATCAGTCAAATTGAATGAACTCTAATTTGATAGTTATGTTTTGGGTGTCCTTATGCTGCTCCACTCAGAGGCCATGGGGAACACAACGCGACTGACTTCCAGTTCCCCTGGCTGTTCCAGAAGGTCAGTGTCCCTGCAGGGCCAACATGAGTGTTCAGAGCATCAGAGACTGAATCGAGCTCTGAAGCTTCTGCTCAGCCCATTCCCCCGAGGCTCTGCAGGATGGTGACAGCTGCTCTGTCCCCCCCTCACCAACAGAGGAAGCTGCCATAGGAGCTCAGACAACCTCTGTGTGCTAAACGCCCATCTGCAGCTCCTGTGGTGGAATGCGCAGTCTTAGGGCCTCTATGACAACAGGATTGTGTGAACACCCTGGAGTCTCATCCTCCTTCTCCCCCAGCCCTTCCCCTGGCCATCAGAACCACCTCAGGGCAGCTCCTCTGGAGCAGACAGTGCAGTCCTTGGATATTAAGAACTTTGAATTCTGTGATGTGATAATGTGGATCGTCCATGGGCCTTTTAATATTTTGCTGTTTTTCACTCCCAGGGGCATTCTCCTGAAAGAAGAAACAGTGAATAAATAGGGGTGGGGAGGTTGGGGTGGGGAAGTCATCACTAAAGACTATACTGACTCATCTCACCCACAGTCTACCCTCACCAGCTCGTATGTCCCTGTTACAGACTAGATCCAGGTTGGACACTCCCTCATGCCCACTTTGATGCCCACCTTAAGAACTGAGAGTCATTTCTCTGTGGAATTATAGCTAACCTTATTTGATTCTCAATGCACTGCAACTGGGCTTGCTGAGAGTGACCAAAGTTAGAAGAGATATGTGGGAAGATAACACAGTCTGTAGGGTGTTTGCCTTGCATGTGGCAAACCAAGATTCAGTCCTTGGCATCCCATAGCATATCCTACACCGCCATCACCTAGCCTTGCCAGGAGTGGTTCCAAGGTATAATAGGGTCAGGAGTAAGCCTAGGGAGTGGCTAGGTGTGGTCCCCCTAAAAAATCAAAAACAAAAAAAAGAGATGGATTATAAAGATATGAGTTGAAAGAGCAGAGTGCATATAAGGGGAATTCAGTGGAGGCGACTCATCTCATCTATCCCTTCTGGACTCATTTCCATTGGGCCAGCTCAGAAGGGAATCTTTCAGGGAAAGAGCAACTGAAAAACATGGAAGACTTTTTAAAGAAAAAAGAGTGAATGTCAGTGGTTCTAGGAAGGCAGAAGCTTTCTTAAACCTGGAGAACAAACTTCACAATCTGAGGCTGAGGTTGAAGTGGTGAGACTGTCTCTCAGGAATAATTTGGACACAGCTTGTTAATCATGGCCCCAAAGGTTTTCTTCTGTTACCACTCATTTGGGGATGGTAGTGATGAGATATCTAAACCCAAAAATACCAGGATATCAATGCTAAATGGAAGATTGCATGCACTCAATTTGATCCAAAGACGTAAAATTGAAAGACTCTACAATTCCTAGAGAGTGTGTGTGGCTGTGGTCTGACAGAGCCTGTCCCTGGGTAAAGAGAGGAAGAACCTGTGTCCTGACTCTCAGGAGACTGGGACCCTCCCTTCTGTGCTCACAGTGTGGCCCTTCTGGTGCCTGGGGAGGAGCATGTTCTCTGTGGGCAAAGTTCTGCTCCCCCACAGGGACCCACACCCCTGACTTCCCTGCAGCTGGGCTGGTCCCCACACACACCCTCCTCCCTCTGCCTGCCCAGCCTGCCCAGCCCCCTCTCATTTGCAAGTCTTCAGATCTCATGCCTGGACACTCAATAATAGTCTGTGTCCCCCTGCAGGGTCAGTGTCTGTCACACCCAGAGTGGACATGAGGGCCCCTGTGCAGCTCCTCAGCTTCCTGCTGCTCTGGCTCCCGGGTAGGAGGGATATAAGGGTTTACTGGAGGTTTAATGAGGTTTCAGGGAAAATAACTTTAAAGTACAATGAATGCTATTATTGATGTGTGTTTCTATTTTCAACCCCAGGTATCCGGTGTGATATCCAGATGACCCAGTCTCCATCCGTGTCTGCATCTCTGGGAGAGAAAGTCACCATCACCTGCAAGGCCAGTCAGAGCGTTAGCAATTATTTACACTGGTATCAGCAGAAACCAGGGACAGCTCCCAGGCTCCTCATCTATGGTACAACCAATTTAGGACCAGACGTCCCTTCCCGGTTCAGTGGCAGTGGATCTGGGACAGATTACACTCTCACCATCAGCAGCTTCAAGGCTGAAGATGCTGCCACTTATTACTGTCAACAGTATAATAGTTACCCTCCCACAGTGATACATGCCAGTACATAAACCCCCAGAGATCAGATGTGTGAGGCTGGGCTGCCGTAGCTCCTCCCCCCAGAGCCTCCACAGCTGAGGGTGTTTCAGATGCAGCCAGGCTGCAATGATAAACAGTTCTGGTCCATGTAGAAGGAACAGTTTTAGGCTCCATTATTCTACTTCTCATCCCAGCATCACCAGCATGACAACAGATCTCCTGATTGAATTTACAGAGATAATTTTCCTAAAGTAACAGGTGAGAGCATCAATTAGAGTTCATATGTGATGGACTGGTCACTCTAGAAAGCCTAGAAATTATGTTTTACTAGATATTTTTAATAATCAGAAATACTGCCACCCTAGTTTTGAGGACACATGAGCAGCTTCATAGCTCACTCTGAGGGCGTCTCACAGGGTGCATCGTCACTCTCCATGATGTCCTGTCTGATGTGGGCAGAGGCTGACAGCCCGAGGCTCCTGCTGGTGTAGAATCTATGTCTTCTGATCTGGTCCGGATAATTTCAGAGGAGGCACAAAGTTGTTGAGAAGTGGACATGAAGTGTCAGGTGCCCTCTGTTCCCTGACTGTTTGCCACGCTCACCTGTCATTTCTTCCTACTTCCTTTCTGAAATTACATCCACGTTATGTTAGGATGATAGAAAGCTGTGCTTAACTCCTGGTGACACACATCCCTCCTTAATTCCTGGTCCCCTATTAGTCATTACTTTCATACCTATTGAGCAGTCTATTTATTTTATTATTCGTTTTGGTGGGGTCCTCCTTTTATTTTTTTATTGGTGAATCACTGTGGGGGTACCATTACAGAATTACAAACTTTCGTGCTTGTATTTAAGTCACACAATGATAGAGTCCCTATCCCTCTACCAGTGCCCATTTTCCACCATCAATAGCCCAGGCATTCCTCCCACCACCCCTGGCCCATTTCCCCCCACACATTCAGCTCGCCTCTGTGGCAGGACATTCCCTTTTGCTCTCTCTCTTTTTGAGTATTGTGGTTTTCAGTAGAGGTATTAAGTGTTCATCATGTTCAGTCCATAGTCTACTTTCAGCCCGCCTCTCCCATCCTGAGCGGGCCCTCCTGCACCGTTTACTTGGTGGTCCCTTCTCTATCTAAGCTGCCTTTTCCCCCAGCATGGGAGGCCGGCTTCTAAGCTGTGGAATAATCCTCCCGGTACTTATCTCTGCTCTTCTTGGGTGTTAGTTTCCCATTCTGTTACTTAACATTCCACAGATGAGTGCAATTTTTCTATGTCTGTCCCTCTATTTCTGACTCACTTCACTAAACATGATACTTTCCAAGGTGCTCCACCTATATGCAAATTTCATGACATCATCATTTCTAACAGTTTCATAGTATTCCATTGTGTAGATGTACCAAAGTTTCTTTAACCAGTTATCTGTTCTCAGGCACTTGGGTTTTTTTTCCAGATTCTGTCCATTTAAACAGTGCTGCAATGAACATATAAGTGCAGATGTCATTTCTACTATACTTTTTTGCATCTCTGGGATATACTTCCAGAAGCGCTATTGTTGGGTCATATAGGAGTTCAATTTCTAATCTTTTGAGAAGCGCCCATACTATTTTTCAAAAGGACTGTGCCATTTGGCATTCCCACCAGCAATCTGTGTGTGGTTGACTTCTATTGTCAGTGCATGGTGGTCTGAAAGATAGTTGATACAATTTCTATCTTTCTGATTCTCTTGAGGTATGTTTTGTGACCCAGCACATGGTCTATTTTGGAAAATATTCCAAGTGCGCTCAAAAATAAATGTGTGTTCTTTCTTTTTGGGATGTAAAGCCCTTTTTAAATCTATTGGCCCTCTCTCACCTATCTCTTCCTTCAAAGCCAGTGTTTCCTTCCTGAGTTTTAATCTTGTTTATCTATCTAGAGGTGATAAGACTGTGTTGAAGTCTCCAACTACTATTGTGTTGCTAGCAATTATCCTTGTTAAAATGTGTTAGCAGTTTTCTTTTTATTAATGAATCACCATGGGGGTACAGATACAGGTTTATATATTCTCAAACTTGTGTTTCAGTTATATACAGCTTGAGTATCTATCCCTCCACCAGTGCCCGTTCTCTGCTGATGACCCCATCATCCCTCCCACCCCCTCCCACTCCATTCCCCTCCCCACCCCGCCTCTTTGGCAAGGCATTCCCCTCTGTTCCCTCTTCCCTTTGGGTGTTGTGTTTAGTAATGGAGGTCTTAGGTGGCCAATGTGTTTGGTCTATAGTCTGCTCCGTGCACACCTCTCCCATCCCGAATGGGTCCTCCCACCACATTTTTGCTTGGTATTGTTTTAAGTATTTAGCTGGTCTCTTGTTAGGTGCATATACGTTTAGTTGTGTGATTTCTTCCTGCTTTACATATCTCTTGACTAGTAAAACCCGGGTTTCCCTGTCCCTTCTAATCTTTTTCAACCTGAAATCTATGCTGTCGGATACTAGTATGGCCACCCCAGCTTTTTTGAGGGAGTTTTTTGCTTATAGGATTATTTTCCATCCTTTGACTTTGAGTCTGTTTGCTCTGACTGTTCCGAGGTGTTTCTTGTAGGCAGTAGAATGTTGGGTTTAGTTTCCCAATCCGTTTTGTCACTGTTTCTCTTAATTTGTGCATTTATACTATTGACATTAATTTATATTATTATCATGGGTTTCGTGCCATTTTTCTTTACGGGATTTTGTGCTTGTAGGGTATTTTCTTGTCTTGCAGTAGTCCTTCTTCCTTCTTCCTTTAGTCCTTTAGTCCTTCTTCCAAGTTTGGCATTGAGTCTATGAAGTTCCTGAGCTGTTGTTTATCCATGAAATAGGTATCATTCCTTCAAGTTTGAGTGATAGTTTAGCCAGGTAAAGTATTCTTGGTGAGGCATTCATTTCATTGCATTTTTTCACTATATCCCACCATTGTCTTTGGGCTTGGAGGGTTTCCTCTGATAGATCTGCTGTAAATCTAAGGAGTGCTCCTTTGTGTGTGATTTCTTTCTTTGACCTTGCTGCTTGCAGTATTGTGTCTCTATCCATGGAATTCATCATTCTGACTGTTATATGTCTAGGAGTCTTTTTCCTAGGGTCTCTATAGCAGGCACTCTTCGGGCTCCTAGGAGCTGGATGCCTGCATTCTCCAGCTCTGGGAACTTTTCAGCAATGATATTTTTAATTGTGGATTTTTCATGGGGATTTTCTCCCTGTCCTTCTGGTACTCTGATGATTCTAATGTTGTTCCTCTTGAAATCATTCCCTAGTTCTCTGATTTGTGTAAGAGCTATTTTGGGGTCTTTTAACATTCTTTGTTGTTGTCTGTAAGCTTCCTGCAGCTCATCTTCAGGCTCACTTATTCTGTCTTCGGATATGACCATTCTACTATTGAGGACACCCCTCGTGTTTTCATCTACAGAATGCTTAATTCGTGACACTTCATTTTGTAATTTTATTATTTCTGCTCTCATTTCTTCCTGTATTTTCTCTGCTTGTCCATTCCATTTTTTCTTTCATATCCTCCTTTAATTTCCAGGATGTCTGTTGAGCCATTTCTTTGAGTTCATTGAACATCTTCAATATTTCATCTCTGAATTCTTTATCAGAAAGATCATATTTGTGGGTAATGCTTGTTGAGATGCCTGGACCCTGTTCATCATCTTCACCTTTTGGGGGGATTTTTGTTGTTTCTTCGTGTGTTTGTAGTAGTATGGTGGTGGAAGCTTCCAGTTGACTATCAGTATTCCCCTCTTCCTCTCAGGTGCTCCTCAGGGGCTTAGGTGAGGTCTCTAGTGAAGAGTCTGAGGATGTGTTCTTTTATATTGGACTTGTAGAGCTTCTTGTGATGCCAATATTATGGTGCAATTTGAATAAGCTACTGGACTATTTTCCTAATGTGTTTGAGATGGCCAGGATAATCTCCACAGAATTAGTGATGGAAATGAAGATGTGATTTCTGAGTGCCAGGAAAGAGGCCCATCCCACTTCTGCAGAGGCCACGCCCCCACAGTAATGTAGGTGGAGGGCAGAAACCTGGGAAAGGGAGAAAACCATGAGTGGCACTTGAACATAGCACATGGACCAATGGGATGGTGCTGGGGAGGTGGGCCAGTTCAGGGTCCAAGGAGACACCTGATGCATGGAGTAGGGGAAAGTGGGGTCCTGGGTTCCATTACTGACCTGGGAAAGGGAGAAAACCGGGAGCGTCGCTGAAGTGTTGCATAGGGGCCTATGGGAAGTTGCTCGAGCAGTCTTTCAAAAGGAGTCATTTTTGTTCTTACTGACTGGATGGATAATATATATCTTAATATCTATTTCAAACACTTTTGAAAAGTCTCTCACAGAATCACTGGCACATGCTTCTCAAATCATTTCAGCTGTTGTATCAGAAAACAGCCACTAGATGGGAGACAGAACCCAGAACTGACAAGGCAGAGCCTGGATCTTAGAAGTGCTGGGACAATAATTGAGTTATTGGTCAATAGGGCCAGTGGGTCCTATGGGTGTGAGGGTAAATGTGTGAAAGTAGCTCTCAGAGGCTGAGCTTTACACAAGTGATCATGTTCTCTGCAGTGTGAACACAAGTGCAGTACAAGCTGTCTGCTATAAACATGTGTGGGTTTGCCCATGGTCCCCACATCTCCATATGACATCATTATTTAATTTCACTTCAATGATTAGCAGATAGAGATGATAAACCATCACTGAGTGTGAAATGATGTCAGAGTAGGGGAATTAAATGAGGGATAGAGAGACCAGGAACGTCCTCTGCCTCTACAGGCACAACTCAGGAGAGGCCTGTGAGGACAAAAGGAGGGAAGGGCTCCTGCAGACAGGAGGAGGGTCTCACCAGAAGTGACCCTGAGGGACCTAGACCTTTCCTCTCCATCTTCCTAGGGTGAGAGAATCCCATGTGTGTGGTGTGAGACCCCAGTCTGTGTGTTCCTGTGAGGGAGCCTGAGCTGAGGCTTCACACCCTGCACCCTCTGAGCAGGATCAGTTGGTGCCTCGGGGGCACCTCAAGGCATAGGGGCTTCACTGTTCTCCTCACCCTCACTCCTCACTGCTCCTACTGCTGAGGAAGAAGAATCAGGATTCATTCTTGGCTAATTGGTTGGGAGTCTTACATTGCTCGTAGGGATTCCTCCTGCAAAGACATTGTGTCCAGCAGACAGCAGGGTCTCTCACAGCCCAATGTCAGACACCAGGAAGAAGAGGCAGGAAGGAGCAGGACCCTAGTTCCTGTATTATGAGGGAAAGATAAGAAAACATTACTTCTGTTTTTATCTCATCAAGGTTATGAAGCTTTGTCACTAGGAGGAGGTTATATTTTCTCTGTCAAGCTCTTTGTACACAAATATAATGAAGTTCATTTCACTAGTCCAGGATAAGACAATTTCTAGTACTTGTTTCTAACCATATGGAATTTCTGTTAACGTGATACCAACAGACAGCAAAGAATTGTTGACTCCCATGACTGTCTTAAAATCTGAGACTTTGAATATCTGAGCAGGGAATTGTCTCATACTGGACAGGTGGGAGATGGAGATGCAGCACAGTCAGAGTTTTCCTAAGGATGATGTGGACACATTTTCATGGGAATAAATTATCTGATTCACCAGAAATCTATTATTTGTAAACAATAAAGGGATAAAAGCCCAGTTATTCCATAGTAAGACTGAAAAGAGAAACATTCCCATTCAAGCCTCCTACCTTTTGATCAATCCCCAAGGCTTTTGGTTGTTTTATATAAAGAAAAGAGAAACCAGTCACTTTGCTCATATGGAGGCACCCCTCCTTAGTATGTTTTTGAACTGACACACCAACCCATGTGTTTGCATTTTTCCCGGGGGAGTTGACAAAACGGTCAGCTCTGCTCTTGCTTTCACTCATCAGAACTCCTGTGGTCAAATTCTCAAAATGAGGTTTGCAGCTCAGGTCCTTGGGCTGTTGATACACTGGCGCATGGGAAAGGACACAGAGGACCTGAGAAATGGAAACAATTCAGGAGGGGAGTGTGGGGGATCCTTGTATGTCTGTCTCTGTGTTGGATGACACATTTCTTATAAATGGAGAAAATGATGGTTATTGCTGAGAGAGTGAGACACATTCTGGAAGGAACAAGGGCCTGTGCTCTGGAGAAATGCACAAGAAAGTAGAGATGACACAGATAGACAGAGACTGCTTCCTCTTCAATAAATTATCTTCATTCCCATTGCATGGTTTTGATCGATAAGCACAAACCATTCTCAAAAATCAATAGGTTTAGGGAGTATTTTGACTAAATTCATGCAAGAATGGAAATGTTGTTACTCATTATATTGCAATAAAATCTTGCAGTACTTTTAATCAACTTATTCAGAATCTGGAGGTGATGCTGTTCCAGCAATCTCCACTGTTCCTGTCTATTATACCTGGAGATTCGGTTTCCATCTCCTGCAGTTCAGTAAGACCCTCCTAGAAAATAATGGAAATACCCAACTCTAGTGGTTCCTTCAGAATTCAGGAAAACCTCCAAAGTTCCTGATCCACAGAGTTTCCAATCAAGATCCTGGGGTTCCAGACAGGTTCAGTGGCAGTGAGTCAGGGACAGATTTCACTCTTCAGATTTGCAGGATGGAGCCTGAGGATGGTGGATTCAACTTACATCTATGTCATGCAAGATATAAAGTATCTTCCCACAGTGGTACAGCCCGAACACCAACCTCCCTGTGTGGCCTGGACCAGATTCTTATACATGTTCTTCACTAGTGAGCTGACAGTAGAGTCTCTGAGCCCGTGAGAGGAAGGCATTGGGGGTCTCAGGAGAGGAGGCTGCAGCTGTGGGTGTGGACCATGAGAGCCACTGCCTTACTGCAGACACCCCACATTTGGGCTGGTCAGAGGCACAGGCCTGGCCTGAGAGAGAAGCATGAATGCGGGGGGGAGGGGGGGTCTGTGCCATGAATGACAGTTGTACTGAACGGACAGCTGATGGGAAGCCCAACATCATCCCACCTGCATTGCCCATATTTGTAAGGGAAATGCTTTTACCTATGTGTCAGTTGAGTGACATTGTTTCTTCAATAAGATCTTAAAGCATGATGGCATTATGCTTTAGAATAAAGCATAATTATTAGTGCCTCATATGGGGTCAAAGTGATAGTACCAAAGGTAAAAAGCTTCTCTCATGTGTGGTCAATCCGTATTGGATCCCCAGGATCCCACACTGTTTCCTTCGAGAGTTTTCTCTAAGCCAGGATGAAGCCCAGAGGACCATTGCCTGGTGTGGCTCCAAAACAATGATACAAATAAACCATTCCCACATCACAAGCCTCCTTTCTCCAGTCCCTCTCACCTCCTCCACCTGCACCTCCAGGGCTTCCCCTCTGTGTCCCTGATGAAGACTCCAGTGTGTCAGCTCTGAATCTCTGTCCTGACCTCACAGGCCCCAGTTCATTCTGCTGACATAGGGGTCCTGATGCCTTCAGAGTGGGGCCCTGGTTTTTCTCACTCCTGCTCATGGTCTCCTGCTTCTGATCATTTCTGTGGATTCCTGTGCAGGACATTCTTTGTGATTGGGGTCGTTGGGAAGGTGAATGTAGAGTAGGATTCCACCCCAACTTGTGTCTTTATGCTTAAAGATTCAAGCCTTGAAAAATAAGGATCAATATCTCTCATATACAAGGTCAAAGAAAAGCCTGATTGACCTGTTTCAAAATTTTTGGATTTTTATGTTTTCATTAAGATGAAAGGAGCCAGGGAAATATCTGACAGGGCTAAATCTCATGCTTTGCACATAGGAAGCCTGGGCTGGTTCACTACCATCACAGCATCCCCTGGTGTGTGCTGGGAGTCACTCCTAAGAACTCTCTAGCAGTAGCCATCAAGCACTGATGATGTGATCCAAACATGTTCCAAACCTGCTCTAAAAGAAAAAAAGGAAAATGGGAACTTGGGGCTAAAGTTATAGTACCGCAGTTAGGACATTTGCCTTGCATATAGCCAACAGGGATTCAATCTTCAGCATTCTGTATGGTCCCCCAAGTCCATCAGGGATGATCCCTGACCACAGAGGCAATCCCTGCACACTACCAGGTGTGGCCCATAAACAAACAAACAAACAAATAGAAAAAAAATGAGTTGTTTTTTTTGGCGGGGAGGAGGGGTGGGGTTCATCCATACCTGGTGATGCTCTGGGGTTACTCCTTGCTCTGCACTTAGGAATAACTCCTGGTGAGCACTAGGGATCATATGTGGTGCAGGGGATTGGACCCAGGTTGGCTGCATGGGCTGCACGTAGTAAGTGGTAAGTAGCCTACCCACTGTATTACTCTTCCCTAAATTAAATAGTCAGCAAATAAACAAATGTTAAACTTATATAGAGAGTTTATTATAGTTTAATACATTTATCACATATCTTATAAAAAAAAGATTCATCCTCATCTTTGCAACCCTCCTGCCTTTTCCAAAATATTGTTCATGATATCTCATGTGATCATCGTACCTAGGACTTATCTATCTGTGATGAACATCTCCTCTGTACCCTTGTCACCTGTTAGTCATTTCTCATTTCTCTGACACTTTCTCACTGGGGCAGAAACAGTCTTCTGAGAACTGAACCCTTATAGCAGGAAGGACAATGGGGCAGGCAGGGAACTTTCCTCACTGAGGTTCCCATGGGAGTCTGGCAAAGGAATGAGGGTGATTTTGCCCTGGGTCCAGGCTGATTTGAGCCCCTTGTGCTGTTCAAGTCAGACAAGTTACACGGTAGACTCTGTCCCAAGCTCAGCTCTAGAGAGGACCCATGTCCTCTAGGTCCTCTCCAGCACCTGCTGAGTCCCAGGGTTCCAACCCCTCCATGTCACTTAGTCCAGAGGGTTGTCCAGTTCCACATGGACTCACACAGGGCCCTGTCTTGGGACATGTCCTTCATGATGCTGGGCTGGGTGGTGGGTGGTTCAGAGGGCTGAGCACATTGCTGGTTTAACTAATTTGAGAAAACATAAAAAAGATAAAACATACATTATAGCAACCATCAGTTTCACCTCTAATTTTATAGAAAACAACAGTCTAATACTACCTTGTGTCTTACTCCCAAAGAAACACTCAATGAGTGTTTGGTAATCAGGGAGGATTTGTCATTCATTTTCACAGCTAAACCCTGTTATGAACACACAATTTACTTCAAGGACTACAGATAGGGACTTAGTTTACTTTTGTTTCATTGTGATTTTTCTCCATCTCTGTAATTCAGTGCAATTTGCAGATTTTAACCAAGCTTACTCATTTTTCCCCCATGTCCCCAAGAAAGAGGGACTCCATATCTGTACTGAAAATAACTCATACTACAGCAGGTTACAATTAACCATCAAGTGATTTATCCATATTGACACTCTCCAGAGGTGACAAGAACATGGGCAGAATCAGTCTGGGTATCTGGGTGTTGCTTATTGTTTTCTGAGATCATATAGTTAGAGTGTAAGTAGTCTACAAATCTACAACAGTGTTGAATAGTGTATAGGATAAGGCATGTCTGCATTAACAACATGGTAGAATAATCTTAAATTATACTAAACTCAAAAGTCAAACAGCTACTGAATTGCACTACTTGTATTTCATATCTCCCCACTATAATTATTATAGAGACAGTCAGAATTGAAAAATGTGATCAATTCTCAAGATCCAAATCACTCTACATCCAAGCATGTAACTGACACAGAAAACATGTTTCCCATATTTGGAGACCTGGGTTTGAATCTTAACACACCAATGAAGCATGAAGGGTCAAAGGTGGATGCACAGTAACTTTGGGTCTCTCTCTCATGAAGTCATGGAAACAATCCTTATGAGTCTTGATCTAGAGCAAATGGCCCCAAGGCCTTCTAAATGATGCATCCAGTGGTGCATCAGAGCTGGGCTGGGCTATCCTAGAGGAGGAATGAGGCTGGATTAACCACTCTAGAGAGGAATCAGGAGCCTCTGCTCTCTCCCATCCCACCCCCACCTTTACCATTATCCGTACAGGCTCCTCCTCATCTCTGGACCCTCCTCCATTTTCCAAAGGAACATCCATCCCATCTCTTGCGATCATAGCACCAGCACCTACCTACCTGTGATGAACATCTCCTCTCTACCCTGGCTACCTGGTCATCATTTCTCATCAACTCATTGACCACTTTCTTAGGAATATGAACCACTTTGTTTCCACATTGTCTTGTTGGAAATTTTCACCTTCTGACAAACCTCAAGCTCATGATAGTCCCTGGGAAAAACAATTTGGGACTGAGACTGCATAATTAGGCATGCAAAACTGTAGTCAAAGGAAACACAAATACATGGATAAATGGCTAAAATAAAAATTTTGGGTCTTATATACTTAGAGGGTATCAAAGGAAAGAGCATAATCAGAAAGTGTCCAGACTTTGTACGTTAGGGTGCCTGTTGATCGTCTCTGTGAGACAACCCAGCCTCTGGTCCTCATGCACCACTGAATGTGGATGTGCTCGCCAGCTGTCCTAGTGTCCCTGCCAACTTAAACACTAGCTCACCTTCTGGGATCTTGTTTGGAGAGAGCAACATTACATTGAATAAATGGGCTTCCTGTGAGCTCAGTGGGGCTGCCCAGGCCCCCCTGAATCTTGGACAGTCCTTCTATATGTATTTGTTGGTCTCATTGTATGTATCTTTCCCTCATTCTCTGTGTCTGACTCCAACGGACAGTGGTTGAATCTAACCATTCGATTGGCTTACCAGGTACATTTCCACATAGTGTGACTGGGTTTACAGTCTCTGTTCCAAAGACTTCGGGAAAGTCTGACTGAATCTCCCAAGAGCACAGGGCTCACCAGCACCAGAAGCCCATTAAGTTGTTATATTACACAGAGGCCACCAGATGGCAGATGGACCCCAGAAGTGACAAGAGAGTCCCTGGATCTGAGAAATCCTGAGAGTCACAGGGTTGAGGTCAGCAGGAGGAGGGTCTCAGGAAAAATGACCCTGAATTAAATGACCTTCCTCTCCAGCCTCCCAGAGTATAACCCCCAGCCTGTGTGTTCCTGGGAGGGAGCCTGAGCCGATGCTTTACACCCAGGCACCCTCTGAGCAGGGTCAGCCTCATTGGACATCATGGAAGTGGTGGAGGACTTTGCCATTGTCTTTATCTCATGCCTTTGCTGCTCTAATTTCTGAGAGAAAAGGCCTCAGGATTCAATCAGGGCCGAAGGGCAAAAAGTGCAACATTGCCTTGAAGACAGACCTGTTGGCTCTTTTGTTTTCTGATCAGAAAATGCATCAGATTGAATGAATTAATTTCCAGGTGTTAGTGTATGGGTTGATCTGTTTTTTGTCCACTAAGACGTCAGTGAGGACACTGTGTGCTCTTCTCCAGTCTCCCTTGCTATTTCTAGGAGAGGGTCCCTGTCACCAGCAGGGTCACACAGTGTGAGGAGCATCTTATCCTGAAATCAGCCTAAGCCAGTGCTGCGGAGAAAGTACATGGGTAGAGAGTTGCGCCTGCAATCCTTCCAGATGATCCCTGGAAGCACAATTTCCCTGAGTACCAATGGCGGCATTCCTGGAGGTCTCTAGGACCACCTGGCTGACCTTCGTAGACAGGAATGGGGGTTGCCTGGATATCATTTGGCGCAATTAGCCTCAAACAATTTAAAGAGCTCAACTCTTAGCATTGAACTGTTTGGCTCAACTGCCCAAGAATTGTCTGGAGTGGCCAACACCTGCCCCCAGCACTGGTCAGGCAGCAATTTCTTCACCATCCCAGACACACAGAAAAAAATCAGTATTTCTTCCTAGATTGATTTTCATTTCATTCTACACTGCTGCTAGGTCAGGATTGGGACAATGAGTGCAGACACTTGGCTCTCTCACCGTCACCAGAAAAGTGCTCCAGGGTCACACACACACCCCTGGGAACACTCATCCCCCCATCCTCAAAACCTATTCTGAAGCGTCTGTGGACTTGTTTTCCCAGATAGCAATATGACAGGGGGACAGCTCTGAAATCTCACTCTCTCTTCTCCTCCCAATCCCTTCCATAAACATCCCCACCCTATCTCCTCTGACTCTCTGATGGAACCTGAATATGTGGGTTCTCAGAACTTCTGCTTTGGACTCACTGACCCCAGGTCATTGTGCATCACACTGGCTGTGGTAGTTGCAGAGTTTAAGTCCAGGTTTCTCTAACATGCTGCCCACTGGTGACGCCAAGTTCTGACCAGTCTCCATGAATCCCTGACAGGGTCTTTGTTGGTAAGTGCAGTGCAGGGAGCAAGCTAATATAGGGGTTGGTTACACTCCTTCAGAGGGGAACAAGATCCATTTGGAACAAGAGCCTGCTACAGGAAGAGTAACTGTGGCAGGGAGGGGAGATCTCTCCTGCTTGCGTATGAGGCAGCAAATGGCCCTGGAGGGTCCTGATCTGGGCCCCGCAGAAGGGGAGCCCCGGAAGCTGCTACTGTCTGACACAAGAGCTCGGGGAGGCCCCAGCCACTGGCTGATCATTGGAGAGGAAACCATCTCCTCTAGACTCCATGGTCACTGAAGGGCACCCTTGGGACCTGCCAGTTCTTGGGAAACATTCCAGACCCTTCCCAGGATACTCATTACTTTGGCATGTGTATGTCTTGCTAGGCTGGTGATTCATGGGGGTCTGGTTTGGTCTGTCGGGTGCTGAATTCAGTGGTGGGGAACCATAGGACTGTGCATGAAGAGCTGGGTTTGCAGTTCCATGGATAGCTTCTAGAATGAAAGAACAGTGATGTTGATGGGGTGGTGAGATGGCACCCTTAGGAACCAGGATGCTGACTCACACAGCACAGCTCTCTGCCCCAGTCCAGAGTGATAGTTCTCCTTGTGTGGTTCTATCTTCACGCCATCCTGACTGCCCACCCCCTGTGGCACCCTGCACACCATAGAGATGTTCGTCTGCTGTCTGTGAATCCTGTAAACTGTGACGATGTTCTCATTCACTGTCCTGTAGTTTTATCACATCATTCTTCTTAAGACATTGGGTCTTACATCTTGGGTCTGAGAGCCTCTGTTTCTCAGAGCAACGTAGTTTCAAGAAAGGGAGGAAGGAATGCACCTGTGATGGACAGAGGAAATGCCATGAGAAGTCAACCAAGTTGGACTGTCTCGGCCACCGCATCTGAATCACGCTCAGGGGAAGAAGATGAACGGTAGAAATAGAGGTCAAGGAGGTCATGGAACTTTCAGGTCTGTGTCATGAGTTAGAGCTGGGAAAGGAACAAGTTTTTAAAGAGGAGGTGGGAGAATTTCACCTTTAGGCTAAAGTGGAAGGAATGGGATAGAATCTCAGGTGAAGAAGTTTGGAGGGATGAGCAGGAGAATGGGGTGGCCTATCCGATATTCTCTATCCTAACAAGAAGTTATGAATCAAGACCCCAAAATTTTGTACAATTCTTTCACCCATTGCATTTCTGTCTGCTAATAATAACAATTTCTCACACAAAATAATACCATCAATTGGTGAAGGAGACTGACACCTCAGCAGACATGAACTGGGGTCCACATGTAAACCCTGTACCTGCATGACCTGCAGATAAAAGCCTGATAGTTCCCGACTCTGTAGCACCACAAAAGCTTTGCATCCATGGGCCACAGCATTGAACTGCTCATCCCAGATGACTGAGTTATGTACAGAGTGACTGTCAGGTTCTCTGCGCACTGAGAGTCCCCACCCCACTAAAAGAAAATTCAAAAGATAAAATGTTAAGCCTTTCCAAAATGCAGCAATATGTATTGCTATTCCAGATCAAAAAGGAAATCTCTTTGTCTCAAGCATATTCACGGCTGTGAATTAAAGGAGTCTGTACCATTCTTGAAAGGGTCTGTGATACTGTGGTCTGACAGAGCCTGTCCCTAGAGCAGAAAGGAAGAAGCCTTGTACTGACTCTAAAGAGACTGGGAACCTGCCTCCTGGGGCCCGGGGAGGAGCATGTTCTCTGTGGGCAAAGTTCTGCTTCCTCACAGGGACCCACACCCCTGACTTCCCTGCAGCTTGGCTGGTCCCCACACACACCCTCCCCCTTCTGCCTGCCTAGTCTGCCCAGCCCCCTCTCATTTGCAAGTCTTAGAGCTCATGCCTGGACACTCAATAATAGTCTGTGTCCCCCTGCAGGGTCAGTGTCTGTCACGCCCAGAGTGGACATGAGGGCCCCTGTGCAGCTCCTCAGCTTCCTGCTGCTCTGGCTCCCGGGTAAGGACAGAAATGAGGGTTTCCATGGATTTGGACTGCCTGGCCTTCATAGAGATTATTTAACTTATGATTAATGATAATGATGTCCACATGTATTTTTTTATCTCAGGTGCCAGGTGTGATATCCAGATTACCCAGCCTCCTTCTGTGTCTGTATCTCTGGGAGAGAAAGTCACCATTACCTGCAAGACCAGTCAGAGTGTTGGCATTTGGTTACACTGGTATCAGCAGAAACCAGGGAAAGTGCCCAGGCTGATGATCCATAAGGCAACCAATTTAGTACAAAACGTCCCTCCCTGGTTCAGTGGCAGTAGATCAGAGACAGATTACACTCTCACCATCAGCAGCATGAAGCCTGAAGATGCTGCCACTTATTTCTGTCAACAGACTAGTAGTTTCTCTCCCACAGTGATACACGCCAGAACATAAACCCCCAGAAATCATCTGTATGAGGCTGGGCTGCCTCAGCTGCTCCCTCTGCTGAGGGTGTGTCAGATG
Organism: Sorex araneus; assembly: GCF_027595985.1. Lineage (NCBI taxonomy): Eukaryota > Metazoa > Chordata > Mammalia > Eulipotyphla > Soricidae > Sorex > Sorex araneus. The sequence continues at coordinate 307,662,207 of NC_073313.1, read as the reverse complement.
CAGCCAGGCTCTGATGTGAGAGAATGCTCTGGTTCATGTAGAAGGAACGTTTATTATTATAGTTATTATTATTATTATTTTATTGAATCACCATGTGGAAATTTACAATGCTTTCAGGTTTAAGTCTAAGTTATACAATGCTGAAACAACCATCTCTTCACCAGTGCCCATATTCCACCACCAAAAAAAAAAATACCCACAAAAAAAAAGTATACCTCCCATCCCGCCCCCTCAACCCCCCAACTGATAAATTTCACTTTACTTTCCCTTTACTTTGATTACATTCAATATTTCAACAAAAACCTCACTATTATTATTAGGAGTTCCCCACTAGAGTCAGACCTGTTGTGAAGAGACATGAGGTCGCCCGTCTGTGATAGCGATAGCGCGATAGCGGCCACACGGTTTTGGATTTCTGTATTTTAGCAACTAAGTCCAGGGAAATTTCTTCCAGATGTTGGATCATTGCAAGCTTGTAACTCTCATCTGTGGTCCTCATAATATGGTGGTTGCCACGCCCTTCACCCCAGGCAAGGAAAAGGTGAGGGAGAGAAATACCTTTCCCCTCCTGGGCAGGCATAGGGCCACAGCTTAGTTCTCAGTCTGGAGACATTCTGCAAGGAGGTGCCGATACCAAAAGTAGTTTAGCTGGCCTCTAGAGTCATGCTCGTGCAGCTGCGAGAGCAAAGGAACGTTTTTGTCCCTATTATTTCCCCTCTCATGCCATAGCACTGGCATCACAATAGATCTGCTAATTTTATTTATTGAAATTATTTTCCCTCAAGAATATTGGCATCAGGGCTAGATGGGGTGTAGCACAGTGGGTAGGGCATTTGCCTTGCGTGCAGACAATCCAGCTTTGATTCCCAGCATCCCATATGGTCCCCTGAGCACTGCCAGGAGTAATATCTGAGTACATGAAACAGGAGTAACCTCTGTGCATCGCTGGGTGTGACCCAAAAAAGCAAAAAAAAAAAAAAAAGATTGTTAGCAACAGGTCAAGCAGAGTTCATGCAGGAACAATCACTTTAGATGGTCCAGGATTGTTATTTTAATAGATATTTTAAAACCATAAAGAAAATGTCCCCGCATCCAAGTGAGATGTCTTCTTACTAGAGCATTCTCACTGGCCAATAACAAACTTGTGATGTCGACTGAGGAAGAAACTGCATCTTGCCAGGGGTCGGCACCTGCAGGGATTTGGGAGGGACAGAGATGTGCTCCCTTGATTGGGGACATTTGAGACGAAACTAACACTGAAAAAAAGCCAACTTTAATGAAAGGACAATGTTCTTTTGTACCCATTACCCTTGAATGTGAAATGTAGTTTATTCCCCAATACATACAATAAAATTCTGGAGGAATACAGGCAAGCAGGAGAACATATAAAAGAATAAAATTTTCAACATTGTGTACTAATCTCAATGTCTTGCTTTTTTTTTCTAAAGTGAAAGTACAAAGTCACAATGACAGAGCTTCCCTCATGCCCAGGCTCTGGCTCCCAGGTAAGGAGTGAATTGAGGGTTTACTGGACCTTATGCTACTTGGACTCCAGGGAAAATTACCTAAAGTACAATGAATGGTGGTGATGATGTGTATTTCTATTTTCAACCCCAGATTCCCGGTGTGATATCCAGATGAGCCAGCTTCCATTCCTGGTGTCTTCATCTTGGGAGATTGAGACACCATCACCTGCAAGGCCAGTCAGAGCATTAGCTATTCTTAGAAACCAGGGAAAGCTCCCAGGCTCCTTATCTACGGTGCAAGTTCTTTAGGCCCAGAGGCCCCTTCCTGATTCAGTGGCAGTGGATCAAGGACAGATTTCACTCTCATCATCAACAGCCTGAAGTCTGAAGATGCTGCCACTTATTACTGTCAACAGAATGATAAGCTCCATCCCACAGTGATACATGCCAGAACAGAAACCTCTAGACAACAGCTGTGTGAGGGTGAGGTACCCCAGCTGCTCCTTCAGGTGATTCCCCAGTTGACGGTGTGTCAAATACAGCCAGGCTGTGTGATGACGGACAGTTTTCATTCATGTCAAAGGAGCATTTTTAGGCTCCATTATTCTCTTTCTCATTTAAGCAGCACAGATATGACAATAGATCTGCTGATTTAATTTATAGAGATTATTTTCCTGAAGTAAGTAGGTGACAGTGTCATTAAGAGGTCACATGTGCTGGTCTAGTCACTCTAATAAGCCTAGAAACCATGTTTTATAAGATAGTTTTTAATAATCACACATACTGCCACCCCAGTTTTGAGGACACATGAGTAGCTTCATAGCCTCACACTGAGGGCGTCTCCCAGGGTGCATCCTCTCCTGCCATGATGTCCTGTCTGATGTGGGCCAGAGGGAGAGACTGCGTCTCACCAGAGGACAGACCCTCATAACCCTGCGGTGTTTTGGTGGGGGGTCGGGAGAGGACTGAGATCTACTCCCTTGTTTTAGGGATTTTGATCCTGAAATCTTAATGGGATGTAAAGCAATTTCAGTGACAGGAACTGTGTTATACTATCCTGGATACCCTTGAAGTTGTAAAGGGGTGTAAACGTCATTTCAAGGTCGAGGGGTGGGATTCAGGCAAGTAAGAGGAAATATAGAAAAGAAAAATGTCAACATCCTGTACTTAGCCCAAATTCTTCTACCGAGGCCTCGTGGGAAATACCCTGGATCACAGTGCCTGAGCCTCCCTGCAAGGCGACGCCTTGACACTCTCAGAGGGAAGGTACATCCACAGAAATCATTGTTGTCTTAGGAAATTCCTTATTATTGATCATATTTTCCCACTCTTATTGGCCAAATATCTAGCATTTATCTAGCAATATTGATTTTCCTTGGACTGAATCCCGAGTGATGTTGGGGGGCCCCACGGGTGGCTCATGTTTAGTGGGGAGGAGAAAGATGTTCACTTTCTCTCAATCCGCCTCTACCACCCAGGACCCAGCGTGACTGGATTCTTGTCTTGCCTCACAGAAAAGATTTTCAGGAGTAGACAAGCAGTGAAGTAAAACAGATTTTATTTAGAGGTTTTGAATTGAAGGAGGGAGAGAAAGTGAGAAAGAGAATGGAGAGTACTGTGCTCAAGAGAGAACCTGGACTTCCCCAAGGGCGGAGAGAAGCCTCCACACACATCCCAGTATTAGACATAAAAGCATGAAAGAGCTAATCTCAAGAGGGGAGATTCAGACAACACATATGCTCACATGTGCTCGGCCATGTGGGCGCAAGCAGCACATGGGCTCAAGCAGCATCTGCTTCACCTCCTTCATTCAAGGTGGCCTTTATAGGGTTTCTCCAACTTGCCCTCATGTGGGACTTCTACCTATGAAAAAGTCCATTACTAAGGAGATTACCAGGGAGGTTGGGTTGGTGATGGTCTTCTTTGAAATTCCTTTCCGAGTCTTCTGTTTCTTCAGGAATTACTCTGGGTCTACTTATGCTGTAGATAGGTGAAGGTCATATTTAGTCCTTCTTTTGGGAGTCTAGTTAACCCCTGAGATTTTATCAGCCTCTCCTTGCTCATCGTTCTTAATTTTCTTTCAGTGACAGGGGAATGAGACCATTGTTAATGTTTTTGGCATATTGAATATGCCACAGGTAGCTTGCCAGACTCTGCTGTGTGGGTGAGATACTCTCAGTAGCTTGTGGGCTCTCTGAGAGGGATGAAGGCTTTTAGGGCGGCCTCTAATCACCCTTACAAGTATTCCCATGGTTCACATCACATTTGAACCCCATCAAATATGGTGCAGTAATTTTGGAAAATGGATATTAAGTGTTTTATGATGTGTTGCACGGCCGTGACACATCATAAGTCTGTACTTATGATCTGTCTACTTTCGACGCATGTATGCTGGCATGGGAAGCATCCATCAAGGACCTGATGGTGCAAGTGCAGGAGATCAATGACAACATCATTGATCTCACCAAGATGAGAAGGCATTGATCACATCACGCCATTTTCGACACGGGAGAAGAATTGTTCCTCGGAACATGCAACAATGGAGGCGTCGGTGGTGTCAGTGTCCATGTCAACATAAACTTAGCCATGAGCATTGATTCATTCGAACAACCATAGTAAAGTCATCACAAATTGAAAAAGCACCAGAAAATTCACTCTAGAACCAGGCATGTAACTCAGAAATAGAAAATGTGTTTCCCATGTTTGAAGCTCTCTGTTTGAATCCTAACACACCAAGAATGCATTTTGGGTCAAAATGGTTGAATTGTTCCCTGGGTCTCTCAAAGAGTCATAGGAACAAAAGTCATTGGTCTGGTCTAGAGCTCAAGGTCAGGAGGACTCCTCAGTGGTGCATCCTCAGAGAACCATCCACTGTGGTTCTCAGAGCTGGTCTGGGTTATCCTGGAAGGAGGAATGAGACTGCGTTAACCAGGTCAGAATAGTCCTGTAGGTAAAATGATTTAAGTCATAGATTGCATAATTGGGCATACAAAATATACACCCAATGGCAGGATAGGTGCACCTTGAAAAGGAGAAAAAACAGTGTAGGGTCTTGAACTGTACAGGGCATCAGAGGCAAGAATACAATCGAAAATTGTCCAGACTTTGTACTTTAAAGTGCCTATTGAATGTCTATGTGAAACAATCCAGCCTCTGCTCTTGACACAACATTGAATGTGGATGTGCTCACTAAGTGTCCTTAAAGTCCCTGCCAATTTAAACACTGACTCTCCTGTTGCAACCCAGGGTGGGGGAGAGACTTTGCATTGAATAAATTGAAAAAGCTTGGACACTCCTCGTATGCATGTTTGCTAGTCTCCTTGTTTGTCTTTTGACTTCTTTTTTTGTCACAAAGGTTGAAGGTGCCGATCTGATTGACTTTAGTGCGGTAAATTTCCACATACTCTAGCTTGGTGATGAACTTTACACTGTGTGTTCCAAACTCAGGGAAAACTCTCTCTGGATGTCCCTGGATCACAGGGACCACAAGTACCTGAAACCTACTAAGTTGCTCTATGACACCACTAGAGGGCAGAGAGACCCCATAAGTGACAAAAAGGGGATGGTGTAGCTTAGAAAAACTGAGGAACAGGTCTGCTATCAGGAGGTATGGGGGTTCTATGGGTGTGGTAGAAAGTATAAAAGCCGTTAGAGTCTGAGTTGCAAAGTCATTTTCACCATTTTCTGCCATTGGGATAGAAGTGTTTTTGTCATTGTTGGTGGGAAATGTACACTAGTGAAGGGTTGACTGTGGAACCATTCCATGACTGAAACCTAATCATGAAGGATTTTGTAATTTTTTAATTCATGGTGATTCAAGAAATAAATAAATAAATAAAATTCATAGAAGTTCTATCCTGCCTATCTTCTATAGACTGCTCTGATATCATATTTATTGCTCATAATTGAATATAGATCTGTAGAGTCACTGAAAGTAAAATGAGGTCACATAGGGGGTTACGTGGAAGTAGAGAGACAATAGGAAAACTCCTCTGTCCCAACATCACACACACAGAAATGACGTGTTGGACAAAAGGAGAGAGGGGCTCCTGCTGGTAGGAGGATGGTCTCCTGAATTGACCTTGTGGGGCCTTGGACTTCACTCTCCAGCCTCCCAGAGTGAGGGAATCCTATGTGTGTGGTGTGATCCCCCAACCTGCATATTCCTGTGAAGGAGCCTGAGCTGATGCTTCATCCCAGCACATTGGAGCAGGGTCTGCCTCAGGAGCACATCACAGTAGTGGGGGGAGAGGGGGGAGGGGGGAAAGGGATTTCGCTATTTTTTCCATCTTCAACACTTGCCTTTTTGATTGCTGAGAAAAAGCAATCATCCTTGGCCTTTTTGGCTAAAAGACCAACATGTCTTTAAAGGTAAAGCTGTTAAATGTTTTTCTTTAATTAGAATATGCAAAAAGATTCACCAGTCATGTTCCAGATATTCATGAATAAATTGTTTAGAGAAATCCACAAGATCTCTTGTTGAGATCAGCAAGATCTCTTTCAGAGATTCTTCTGAACCACACATTAGGCTAAGTCATTAGGGGCAGCTAGGTGGAGGTTGGGTGAACCCCAGGAAGCCAAAATCCTTCAAGTTCCACAATCACTTCCATGCACCCAGATGGAGTCCACTGCTCAAAATGAGCCTCCTCCAAAAAATTAATCTGTTGAAAAACTCAAGTATGAGGGTTTTGTGACTGAAAGCTCTAGGCTTTCATAGAGGCAGGATGGACTACCTCTCCCCACCGCTCTGTACTCCTGGAGACCCCAGCAGTCAAGCACATGACCCAAATCTGTCACCCAGTTAAATATTTAACTGCAGTTGTATCATCCCATTACAAATTTTTGACTTCCTGAAGCAGTATGTGAAACTCCACAACGTTGATAAATCAGGAGTGGCACACCAGATTGGATGTGATATAATGTAGAAAACAACCAATCTCAATTAACAAAAGGTAAACACAGAAGGCTAGCCTGTAACAAGGTCATAGTAATCTCTTATACAAGGGCTTAATGGCTGCATGGGGGAATACATAAATCTTTCATTAACTTTCCTTTAAGGAAACATTTTTGATCATTCTTTTAGGAAGTTATTTGCAACAAGCAATATAAAATAAATTATTGACGGCATTTTATGGGGTCAGGCTGAAGGGTGCTTAGGAAAATTGGAAATAATGGAGGTGAGATGGTGCAATGCTGGTGGGAATGGTGTCAGAATGCTGAATGTCTATGAGAAATCATCATGAACAACTTTTAAACCACAGGGTTTATATAAAGTGTAAGGAGAATGCATCTGAATATACTAATTTCCAGGTATTAATGTAGGGATTGTCCTGTTTGCTTGTCCAATAGATGTTAGTGAGACAATGTGGGGCCTCCTTCCAGCATCACTGACTGCTTCCCAGCAGAGGGTCACTGTCACCTTCAGGGCCACACAGATCGTGAGGAGCATCTCACCCTGAGATAAGCCCAATCCAGTGAGGATAGACAGTAAAGGACTTGCGGTTTATGCCTCAATTCACTGATGTTATCCCTGGCACCCCAAATTCCCCGCATATATATGGGGCATCCCTGGAAGTCTCTGAGTACTACCTAGCTACTTTGGTAGGCACAGGCATGGAGGTGTTCCCTGGTGGTCTTCAGCATCATAGCCACGAAAAGCTGCAAATCATCAACTCTTACACTGAACTGGTTGGCTCAGCTGGCCAAGAATTGCCTAGAGGGACAACACGCATTCCCAGCACTGGTGAGCAGCTACTGCACCACACCCAGACACACAAATCAAATAATCAGAAAAAATCATCACTTTCTCCCTGGCTATAGTTTGCTTAAAGCCTGTTCCAGTGCTCTGCCAGGGATGGGACAGTGACTGCAGACACAACTCTCTCACCATCACCAGGAACTTGCTCCTGGTGACAGATAGCCCACTGGGAGCACTAACCCTCCCCCAGCTGCTCTGGGGCCTCTGTGGTCTTGGGTCTCTGATAGCAGATAACAGGGGAACAGCTCTGAAATCTCTCTTCTCTTCCAATTCCCTTCCCTTCGTCTCCACACCCAGACCCACAGCACTTCTCTGCTTCACTGATGAAGCCAGAGTGTGTGTGTATTTTCTGAACTTTTCTTCTGAACTAAGACCCCAGATTTTCCCTAGTCACACTATGGTACAATGGGAAACACTCAGGGAGGCTGCAAAGGGCCACACAGCGTCCTCACTGACATCTTAGTGTACATGCAAATAGGACAACCCCTACATTAACACCTGGAAATCAGTTCATCCAGTCTGCTGGAGTGTCTGCAGAGCTGGGACTCAGATATCTCTTACTGCAGTCCATTAATGACCCCATTTTTCAATAAATGTGGTGAGGGAGCAGTAAGTAGGGCTTGGTTTGAAGCTCCCTCAGGAGGGCATATGAGGCCCATTTGGAGCATGATCCTGCTGCATGAAGATCAATGGCGGCAGGAAGGGGAGATTTCTCCTGCTCAGTCAGGTGTGAGGCAGCAAATGACCCTGGAGGGTCCTGTCCTGGGCCCTGCAGAAGGGGAGCACCGGGAGCTGCTCCTGTCTGACAGAAGAACTCGGGGAGGCCCAGTCACAAGCTGATCACTGGAGAGGAAACCGTCTCCTCTAGACTCCATGGTCACTGCAGGGCTCCCCTGGGACCTGCCGCCTCCTGGGAAACATTCCAGACCCTCCCCAGGACACTCAGTACGTCAGCATGTGTATGTTCTACTGGGCTCGGGGTTCTTGGGGGTCTGGTTTGGTTTGTCTCATGCTGAATTCATTGATGGGAAGGGAAGGGAAGGGAAGGGAAGGGAAGGGAAGGGAAGGGAAGGGAAGGGAAGGGAAGGGAAGGGAAGGGAAGGGGAGGGGAGGGGAGGGGAGGGGAGGGGAGGGGAGGGGAGGGGAGGGGAGGGTGAGGGGAGGGTGAGGGGAGGGAAGGGTGAGGGGAGGGAAGGGTGAGGGGAGGGTGAGGGGAGGGAAGGGTGAGGGGAGGGGAGGGTGAGGGGAGGGAAGGGTGAGGGGAGGGGAGGAGAGGGGAGGGTGAGGGAAGGGGAGGAAAAGGGAGAAAAAATAAGTCATAGGATGCCCCTCAGTGCCACTCCTGAGTCCTGCAAACCAAAAAAAAAAACTTCCAGACACAGAGTCCTTCTTTCTCCAGAGTCCAAACCAAAGGCACAAGATTGAAGTCACACAGCTGGTGGGGGGGGGAATTTTTGGATTTTCTTCACTATTTGGGTTTGGGAATGACAGCCAGGGCTGCAGGACTGCAGGGCACCAGGCAGCCTACAGGGCCTCTCCCCAAACCAGCCCCACAGGAAAACAGGCCTAAGCAGAGGCACAAGCCAAGGAGACAGAAATGAAATGTATTAGGATTTTCCTAACAAAAAACGGAGAGTCACTTGTCTGGACTATCATACTCACGTACTGATTAAACTATTTGTTATAGTCTGCTACCATCTTATAAAGTTAAAGAAAACATCATTCACCCTCTGTTGAACCAAGGAAGACTTGAAAATATGTAAGATTTAGACCTTAACATTTTAAGTTCAATAATCTGGGCTGGTTGTGGAACCTCCTGAGAGACTCTGGGTTGAATCCTTATCAGCCCTTGTGGGATTCACAACCCAGGGTCTGCTGTAGCAAAAAGCACCCCCTGCACTGACCTCTAGAGAGACAATTTCCTCCAGTTTGATTATATGGCTGTAACTGTATTAGAACCTTATGATGTATGCATAATCCTTCTATTTCTTTAAATATGGTAAAATGTAGTTCAACTTGCATGATCTTCATTGACACTTTGGTATGTAGTTTTAGAGTATAAATGGAAGCTCAGTAAAAAGTGGGTTTTTTTTTTTGTTCTGTGTCAAACTCCTTGAGCATATGTGTCAACATGATTCAATTCATTAGGCCCCAGGGAATGGCAATTCCAAATTCTTGATTTGAACAATGTGAAACTATAAACCTGATTACAACAGAAACAGAAATCTGACTCTCCCATGTCCATTCTAAATCTTGAGACTAGGCGCTGGAGCCATACACAGCAGGTAGGATATTTCTCTTGCACATAGCCAACCTATGTTCAAGTCGTGAGATCCTATATGGTCCGCCGAGCACCACCTGGAGTGATTCCTCAGTGCAGAGCCAGGAATCAGCCCTGAGTATCACTGGGCATGACCAAAACAAACAAACAAAAAAGTAGTTGAGACTCTGCAAATTAGAATCAGGAAATTCTTATATGGGAGATATGGGACACAGATATTTTCTGTCAATTGCTTGCATGAGGTTGACCTAGGCACATATTTACAAGGTTCAAATATCTAATAAATCAGAAATATACTGTGTGAGAGACACAGTAAGGGGGCTGAGTCATAGTGCAGTGTTTAAGATAATTGCCTTGCATGCAGCATCCCATATGTACTGCTAGGAGTAGTTCCTCTGTGAAGAGCCAAGAATAACACCTTAGCACTGCTGGGTGTGGTCCCCAAGCAAGGAAACAAACCATAAAACAGAACAAAAGAAACATTGACACACATATGTTGTCACCCACAGTTAGACTGAGAAGTGTTCCATCTTAACCACTACCATCCAGGCTAAGTCAATGTTTCTAGTATTTTTCAAAGACTTGAAGACACATGTGTCACTTTGCTCAAGAGAAGCGACTCCTTCCTTGAGGTCTTTTCACACAGATGCACACACCCGTGTATTTGCATGCTGTCCCCCGGGGTGGGTCTATATTGGACAGTCTCACATAAGAGTCAGCTCTATCTGGCTTTCAGCTATCAGGTCTTCTCAGATAAACTCCCAAAATGAGGTTCCCTGCTCAGTTTCTGGGTCTGCTGATGTTCTGCATCCCAGGTAAGGGGAGCAGGGATAGAGAAAGAATAGGCTCAGGAGAGGTGTTTGGGGGGCCCACTTGTCTCTTTGTGTGTTCTATCTGTGTGTCTGACTGTGTGAGAGAGAAACATCAGGAAAGTGGGTATGGCCGAGGGAAGGTGTAGAGGCCTGTTTCCCCATCCTTAAGTTCTCTTCACGGTGATGATATCCTTCTGGTATATGAGTATAAATCATTTAAGTAATATTTTTCTCAGAAAGCAATATTTTATGAAAAATAATTGCAAAATGGAAACAATAAAATTGAGCTGATGCTTGGATCTAACTTGACACTTTCAAAAATCAATTTTCCAGGATCCAGAAGTGATGTTGTGCTGACCCAGAGTCCACTCTCCCTGTCCATCATCAAGGGAGAGACAGCCTCTATCTCCTGCACGTCTAGTGAGAGCCTCGTTTATAGTGATGGAAACACCTATCTTCGCTGGTTCCATCAGAAGCCAGGCCAACCTCCAAAGCAACTGTTCTATCAAGTTTCTAAACGAAGGCCTGGGGTCCCAGACAGGTTCAGTGCCAGCGGGTCTGGGACACAATTCACTCTTCAGATTAGCAGCGTGGAGCCTGAGGATGTTGGCGTTTACTACTGCTACCAAGGTTCCAAGTCTCCTCACACAGTGATACAGCCCCGAACAAAAACTTTCCTGCCTGGCCTGCCCCAGATGGCCACACGTGTTCTTTGCTGGTGAGCAAACAGCAGAGTCACTGAGTCAGTGAGAGGAAGGCATTGGGGGTCTCAGGGGAGGAGGCTGCAGCTGTGGGTCTGGACCAGGAGAGCCCCTGCTGTAATGCAGACACCCCTCATTAAGGCCTGTTCAGAGGCACAGGCCTGGTGTGGCAGAGCAGCAGGTATGCAGGGGGCTGTGCTGTGAATGATCCGTTGTAGTGAACTGACAGATGATGGGCAACCCCACTTCACCCTCACTGTATTGCCCACATTTCTTTTTTTAAAAAAAATTTTATTAGAGAATCACTGTGATGTACATTTACAGACTTATAAACTTTTGTGTTTGCATTTCACTCATACAGTGATTGTTTACCTATCCCTCCACCACTGCCCATTCACCTCCACCAATGATCCCAGTATCCCTCTCACCACCCCTACCCCACCCCTCACCATCCCACCCTCCCTCTGTGGCAGGGCATTCCCTTATGTTCTCTCTCCTTTTGGGTATTGTAGTTTGCAATAGATAGAGGTATTGAGTGGCTTTCATGTTCGGTCTATAGTCTACTTTTAGTTTGCATCTTCCAACTTGAATGGGTCCTCCCAAAATCCATTACTTGTTGTTCCCTTCTCTATATTAGCTGCCTTTTCTTCCAGCATTTGAGGCCAGTTTTCAAGCTATGGTTGCCCAAATTTCTAAGGGATATATATTACTACCTAGGTAACACATTATTGACACAACGTTTTCAATATTTTAAGGCATAATGGTATTTACTATGAAATGTACATTTTTATTTTAAAAAGTGCTTCATGTGGGCCAAAGAGAGTACAACAGATAAGATGCTTGCCTTGTATCTGGTCAATACATTCACATCCTGGAACCCCACATTTTTTACATCCAGGAGTGATCCCTAAGCCTGGAATAAGTCCTGAGAACTTCTAGATGTGGCCTTAAAATAACAAATGAAAAAACTAACAAAAAAATACTAACAAGCCAAAAAAAGTAGCTTCAATTCTCCCCCATCCCAGGCCACCCTTTCCAGACCTTCTCACCTCCTCCACCTGCACCTCCAGGGCTTTTCCTTTGCGTTCCTGATGGAGACTCCAGTCTGTCAGCTCCGACTCCATGTCCTGACCTCACAGGCCCCAGTTCATCCTGCTCACACACAGAGCCTTGTGCCTTCAGAGCTGGGCCCCTGTTCTCCTCATCCCTGCTCATGGTCACCCCTAGTTCTCACTCATTTCCTTGGATTCCTTTGCAATACCCTTTATGTCAGTGGAGTCCTGGGGAGCGGAATGTAGAGTAGGAGTTTCTCTGACACTTGCTGACTGGGCAGACACAGTCCTCCAACGTCAAATCCTTGTAGCGGGAGAGACAATGAGGCAGGCAGGAAACCTTCCTCACTGGGGCCCAATGGGAAGTTGGCAATATACTGAGGGGGTTTTGTCCCAAGGCTGACCCTGAGTCCCCTGTGCTGCTCCTGAAAATTTACCTGGTGTATGCTGTCCCCACGCTCAGCTCTGGAGAGGCCCATGTCCTCTGGATCCTGCCCAATACCTGCTGAGCCCCAGGTTTCCAGAACCCCCATGTCACTCTGACCCTGGAGCTCAGTAAATGTCCAGGATCAAAGTCATTTATCACCAACAGCAATGGCAATTCTCTCGACCCTGTTGGCACAGGCAGCAATCTTACTGCAAAAAGCATTGGACACTGTTTACATTTGCTTCAAGGTGTTTTTCCTTCATTTCTGTGATGCAGTGAAAACATTTCAGATCCCAAGAAAGCCTAAGGATTCTTTTCATGCCCTCCAAATAGAGGAACTTTCTCCATGTACTGGAAGAAACATTTATCAGGGAAGTTACAACTTCCACCTTCTGATTGTTCCACTAGGTCCCTTGTAGTTATCTTTATTTTTTTAATTTTTTATTTTATTTTATTTTTGCTTTTTGGGTCACACCTGGCAATGCAAAGGGTTACTCCTGGCTTTGCACTCAGGAATTACCCCTGGTCATGCTCAGGGGACCATATGGGATGCTGGGATTCGAACCCGGGTCGGCCGCGTGCAAAGCAAACGCCCTACCCGCTGTGCTATCTCTCCAGCCCCTGTAGTTATCTTTAATTACGGGGACTTCAGGAATGAGGAGATTATCGTGGTCTAGGGCAGCGGGGTGCTCAAAGACTCACACATGCAACATGGCCAAGACAGAGCCACCCAAATGGGCAACAGACTCTTAGTCATATGAGAAAAGTTATTAGGAAAGGCAGTGGTTAAAATAAAAGCTGAGAGAGAATGCATCCATGCACCAAACTGGTTACATGAGTGTGGGGCAGACCCTGTGATTATCTGTTGGCAGCCTGCTTCTCCTGGTGCTGCTTATTGCTTTCTAAAAACACATGGTTATCTGGGAAATAGTTATAACAGTTCGTAGTGTATAGCATAAGAAATAGCTGCAGTTAAGTCATGGCTTCATAATTCTTAAATTATACTAAACTGAAATGTAAAACTCCTGACTTCATTTCAAGTCTCTACAATATAGTCATCTGTAGAGTCTGTCACACATTGGAAAAGCATGATCACAATCTCATCTCAGGGCCAGTGACTGGATCTAGTTCTGCAGCTTCTGTTCATGCCAATGCCCTGAGGCTCTGCAGGAAGGTTACAGCTGCTCTATCCCTGCTCACCATCAGAGTAAGCTACCACAGGAGCTCAGACAACCTCTGTGTGCTAATCATCATCTCATGCTCCTGTGGTGGAATGCGCAATCTTAGGGCCTCTTGTGACAACAGGATTGTGTGAACACTCTGGAGTCTCATCCTCCTTCTCCCCCACCCCTTCCCCTGGCCATCAGAACCACCTCAGGCAAAAGTGTGTGTCTTCTTTGAGCTGCTCTCCTGAGTACACACACCCAGTTACGGAGCAGACAGTGCAGGCAAAAGTGTGTGTCTTATTTGAGCTGCTCTCCCAAGCACACACACCCAGTTCACCTGCCTTTACTCTCTCTGGTGTCCTTTGTAACTGAGGTCTCTTTCTCTCCCATCCTGCCATAAGCAACACTTTTTCTTTCCTGTCTCATAAAATCCCTGTGCATGTTTGTCCTTTGGTAAGTGGCTGATAGGAATCATCCAGTAGGAGCTGGTTACAAGTTTGGGTTCACTGCACATGGGGTCCAGTGAGAGGAGAATCCTGGCAGCCTTAAAAACTATTGTGGGTTTGGGCTGTGTATGTATTGAAGCAGGGGAGATCTCTCCTGCCTGAGATAGGCATGAGGCCTCAAGTGGCTCTGGAGGGTCCTGTTAGGGCCCTGCAGAAAGAGAGGCTTCCTGTGCTCCCCTGTCTGCCAGAAGCAGTGGTGAAGGCCCCAGTCACAGGCTGATCACTGGAAGCAAACCTGTCTCCGCTAGAATCTATGATCACTGTAGGACTCCCCTGGGACCCTCTCTGCTACAGTCTATGGACCTGCCCAGGACACTGATTCCTCAGAAACAGAAAGCTACCAGCTGGGCCAGCCAGCAGTTCATGGAGGAGAGTCCTCGGATATCATGAAGATTGAATTCAATGATGTGGATCGTCCATGGGCCTTTCAATATTTTACTGGGTTGCATTCCCAGAAGCAGTCTCCTGAGTGAAGAAACAGTGATTGAATAGGGGTGGTTGTGGGGGTGGGGAAAATCATCACTAGAATCTACACTGACTCATCTCACCCAGCACTCTACCCTCACCAGCACACTGGGGTGTTAGCCCCTGTCAGAGCATAGATCCAAGATTGGGCACTCCCTCTTGTCCACTTTGATGCCCTTCTCTAAGACCTGTGAGTCATTTCTCTGTGGGTTGTACCCTATCC